>NC_045548.1:76203428-76283428 GCF_009769535.1 Thamnophis elegans | reverse complement strand
AGTAGGTAGTGGTCTGACCACGACAGGGGTATGATCTCATTACCCCTCAGACCAAGATCGTAACTCCACTGCTCCGAGAGGAATACGAGGTCAAGCGTGTGACCCGCTGAGTGAGTTGGGCCTCGAATTACTTGAGTCAAGCCCATGGCTGTCATGGAAGCCATGAACTCCTGCGCTCCATCAGAGTGTTCACCGAGCGAAGGCAAGTTAAAGTCCCCCAGAACTATAAGTCTAGGGAACTCAACCGCTAGCTCGGCTACTGACTCGAGGAGCGAGGGGAGGGCTGCTGCAACGTAGTTGGGAGGCAGGTACGTAAGCAGCAAACCCACTTGACCCTTGAGGTCCAGCTTCACTAGCAGGGACTCACACCCGACAAGCTCCGGAGCAGGGATCCTACGAGGTACTAAAGACTCCCGGACTACAATAGCCACACCGCCACCCCTTCCCTGGGCTCTCGGCTGGTGTAGCACCTGAAATCCGGCTGGGCACATCTCGACGAGGGGGACTCCTCCCTCAGGGCCCAGCCATGTTTCAGTAATACATGCCAGGTCTGCGCCCTCATCAGTTATCAAGTCCCGGATGAGGGGGGCCTTATGAACAACAGACCTGGCATTTAGCGACAGCAGCCTGAGACCAGGGTCCTGAACACCCGCGCCATCTGACCTTGGAGTGGGACTCCTAGGGCCGGAAGGAGGGATCTCTATGACACAGCGAGCCCTCCTTCCCCGATGATAGCCTGCCCTAAAGTCCCCGCCGTATCTGCCTCTCCCTGTCATGACCGCAATGCTCCGACCCTCACCCGTGGTTGTGGTCCCCCCAACCACCCCGATGACCCCCGTATACCCCGGCAGGTCCTCCGAATCAGTCATACCCAAACTCTCACTCAAACAATCCTCACGAAATAATTAAAACCCAAAGTTACAACAGTAATAGTAATAAAAGTGAGATCATTCATATCATCCCAAGCAGTCCCATGCACTCAACATACCGTATTAAAGTAAAATTTAAAATTTAAAAGTTTAAAAATTGCACGGGCTCATAGACACAATGTTCAGTTTAAGGTAGTCCAGAGGTGTCTTCTGCCCTCTCCTAAGGGAGGGCCTACCTTGAGGGGGGGCTCTTCTAAAAAGTTCAGTGTAGTCCAGGGGGGGGAGGGGCTGGGGGGTAAAGTGAGTTCGGGAGTCAGCTGCAGTGGTACGAACCGGGGAGTTAACCATAGTAGCAAGAAGTCTGGTAAGTGTGTTCATTTCAACAGCTTCTTTTGATGACATTTCCAGGATCAAAGGAGTCCAAAGAGGGAGGGAGGGAAGCCTTGGGGCCCAGCGCATCAAAAACAAGCCCAAGGTGGTCAATTTCATTAGCCAACAATGCTGGCGTCTATGGAGGTTGGCAGCTCGGAAATTAAAGTTTGCCGGTCCGCTGCCAGCTGTGAATCATAGGACTCTCCACCTTCCCTCAACTCTGTCCCAGGGGCCAATTTCCCCCTCACCAACTCTCTCTTAGTTCTCCTTTAATCTCCACGGTCTCCACCAGTTCCTTCTGTTCAAGCCGCGATGTTAGGCGGCATTAGATGGTAACCACGGCCGGCAATGTCGGTGGCCAGCAACAGGCAGCGTCCCTCTGCGTCCCTGACGCTTCCCAAACTCCCCTCTCTCACCAGCTCTCTCGTTGTTTGTTGTTTAAGTTAGTTCCAATCTCCACCGTCTGCTACGCTCGTTCGTTCGAGCCGCGATGTTAGGCGGCTCAGATGGAAAGAGACACAACGCTTCCACAACCAGCGAGCCAACAGACAACGGGGGCCGCGGCACCAACAATAGTCGGGGGAAGATCAAAGTTTCCCAGGCAGCTTGGCCATGAAGTCCGAAAACAGCTGAGCTGAGCCGCGGCGTTTTTCAAGCCGGCAACGGCAGGCTAGCGGCACAGCGGAGGTCGTAGTCGCGGCGGTCAGGCAGCAAACACGAAGGGGGAGGTCGGGCTTCTCAAACCAGCTGGGCCGCGGTGTTGGGCGGCGTCAGCGGCTTCAACTGTGCCGGCGTCTTTCGGAGCTGGCAGCTCGGAGAAGTAGAAATTTACCGGTCCACTGCCAGCTCCCGGACCGCAAGAAGTTCACACCACCCCCAGCCTCCCTCGGCTCAACTCCAGAGCACAAATTCCTCCTCTCCACGAGATTTTCTTTCAGTGCAAAGCCGGAGCGGCGAGCTCAGCAGCCATGTTCCTTACCCATGCGCAGTTGCCCATATTATGTCTATTTGTATTTTGATGTACGATACCCAGGAATCATTCACACGCATAGATATTTATAAATAATACAAAATAAAAAACTTGATTTTTAAAAAAAGAACGTAAGTATGCTGTTTTCTTGGCACCAATAAGGAGATTAGTTTTTTTTAAAAAACTAAGGGATCTCCTGGTGGCCTCAGTTCCAAATCTAGGCGTGACTCTGCTTTGCTGCCCCCTGCTGCCAATTCTGTAAACTGCATGCTCACTGCCCCAAAACACACCCGGAGTGGGAGGAGAGAATGCATGTGGCCAGAGCTTGCTGGTCAGGAGGTTGTTTATCTGCGTCCTACATCATGGCCTCACACAAACGCACGTGAACTCACACGCAAATACACACCCAATGCATCCCTGACTCCCTTTCCTTCCTGTACGCGGCCACAACCTCCTGGCTCCTTCTCTTCCAATTGAAATAGCCCAGGTTCCTCCCACCAGTGCTTCCTGCGAACTAACCCACATTCCTGGTTTCTCTTTTTAGGTCTTCCTGAACAGTACTACAGCCTCACCTGGTTCCTTAGTCCAATCCTGGGCCTGATCTTTACCCCTTTAATTGGTTCGGCCAGTGATCGCTGCACCCTCAGCTGGGGCCGCCGCCGGCCATTTATTCTCGCGCTCTGCATCGGGGTCCTCATTGGCG
Organism: Thamnophis elegans; assembly: GCF_009769535.1. Lineage (NCBI taxonomy): Eukaryota > Metazoa > Chordata > Lepidosauria > Squamata > Natricidae > Thamnophis > Thamnophis elegans. Next base: position 76,280,514 of record NC_045548.1, on the reverse strand, counting down.
TTGCCCTTTTCTTAAATGGATCTGTTATTGGTAAGTGATGACCTACTGACTTCAGAGTAAGCTCCTTTTGGGCAATGGAGACCCACCCTCGACAGCTGGAGGGACTTAAAGCTACCACAAGAAATGTGCTGGGTGGATTTGGAATCGGCTTAGAGGTAGTCCTTGACTTACAACCACAATTGAGTCCAAAATTTTTGTTGTTAATAGCAATAGCAGTTAGACTTATATACCACTTCATAGGGCTTTCAGCCTTCTCTAAGCGGTTTACAGAGTCAGCATATTGCCCCCAACAATCTGGGTCCTCATTTCACCCACCTCAGAAGGATGGAAGGCTGAGTCAACCTTGAGCCGGTGAGATTTGAACCGCCGAACTGCAGATAGCAGTCAGCTGAAGTGGCCTGCAGTACTGCACCCTAACCACTGCGCCACCTCAGCTCGTTTCTATGCTGCCAAGCGAGAAATGTCTTAAGTGAGTTTTGCCCCATGTTACAACTTTTCTTCGTTAAGTGGAATGGCTGCAGTTGTTAAATTAGTCACATGGTTGTTAAGCGAATCCTGGCTTCCTCACTGACTTTGCTCATTAGAAGATCATGAAAGGAGATCACATGACCCCAGGACACTGCAACCGTCACAAATATGAACCCCTTTCGAATCGTAAATCGTGACCATGGAGACGCTGCAACGTAAGCATGAGGGTGAAAAATGGCTGCAAGTCATTTCTTTCACTACCGTTGTAATTTTGAACCGTCACTAAACGAACTGTTGTAAATCAAGGACTACTACTTTAATAATTACTACATTAGGCATTTACCTTTAGGAATATACATTATTTTATATAATTTCCTAAAATAGTTTAGTAAACTAAATATTTAGGAATTTATCTCTAGGAATCTATTTTATATAAATTCCTAAAATAGTTTAGGAATTTAAATACTTTAGGAATTTACCTTTAGGAATATACATTATTTTATACAAATTTCTAAAATAGTTTCGGAATCTAAATATTTCTGGAATTTATCTTTAGGAATCTATTTTATATAATTTCCTAAAATAGTTTAGGAATCTAAATATTTAGGAAATTATCTCTAGGAACCTATTTTATATAAATTCCTAAAATAGTTTATGAATTTAAATACTATAGGAATTTACCTTTAGGAATATACATTATTTTGTGTCATTTCCTAAAATAGTTTAGGAATCTAAATACTTCTGGAATTTATCTTTAGGAATCTATTTTATATAAGTTCCTAAAATAATTTAGAAATCTAAATACTCTGGAATTTATCTTTAGGAATCTATTTTGTATAATCTCCTAAAATAGTTTAGGAATTTAAATACTTCTGGAATTTATCTTTAGGAATCTATTTTATATAAATTCCTAAAACAGTTTAGAAAGCTTAAATACTTCTGGAATTTATCTCTAGGAATCTTTCCTAAAGAGGAAAAAAAATGTCAGAAACCTAGAGCTCACATTCCTTATTTTATTCTTGTGGAAGCCAGAGTGCTCAGTAATGGTGTAAGAACTGATCTGATGATGAGGGAATAATGGATACAGATAGACCTCGACTTACAATCGTAATTGGGACCAGATTTTCCCTTGCTAAGCAAGGAAGTTGTGATGTGAGCCCGTTTTACTTCTTTTTGACCACAGTTGTTAAGCAAATCAATCCAGTTGTTAAGTTAAGACCCCGGGACACTGCAACGGGATATCAAACTCCCCGCCTGCAGGCCGGATGGATCACACACTGGCCACACCCACGCCTGGTTTAGCAAAGGGGGGGAAAGTCGTGATATGTCAAGTGATGGCTCCATTACTACGTGAGTTTAACACCCCTGCTGTATAGGCTCTCTGGACTAGAAGACCTCCAAGGTCCCGATAGATGATAGATAGATAGATGATAGATAGATTAGATAGATAGATAGATAGATAGATAGATAGATAGATAGATAGATAGATAGATAGATTAGATAGATTAGATAGATAGATTAGACAGATAGATTAGATAGATGATAGATAGATAGATAGATAGATAGATAGATAGATAGATAGATAGATAGATATAAACACATACATGTATGTATATATGTATTGGTAAGGCCACACTTGGAATACTGCATTCCGTTTCGGTCACCACGATGTAGAAAAGATGTGGAGACTCTGGAAAGAGTGCAGAGAAGAGCCACAAAGAAGATTAGGGGACTGGAGACTAAAACATAGGAAGAACGGTTGCAGGAACTGGGTATGTCTAGTTTAATGAAAAGAAGGACTAGGGGAGGCATGATAGCAGTCTTCCAATATAGCAATAGCAATAGCAGTTAGACTTATATACCGCTTCATAGGGCTTTCAGCCCTCTCTAAGCGGTTTACAGAGTCAGCACATTGCCCCCAACAACAACAATCCGGGTCCTCATTTTACCCACCTCGGAAGGATGGAAGGCTGAGTCAACCTTGAGCCAGTGAGATTTGAACAGCCGAACTGCAGAACTGCTGTCAGCTGAAGTAGCCTGCAGTGCTGCATTTAACCACTGAGCCACCTCGGCTCTATCTCAGGGGTTGCCACAAAGAAGAGGGAGTCACTATTCTCCAGGGCACCAGAAGGCAGGACAAGCAACAGATGGAAACTAATCAAGGAGAAAAGCAACCTAGAACTAAGGAGAAATTTGCTGACATTGAGAACAATTAACCAGTGGAACAACTTGCCTCCAGAAGTTGTGACTGCCCCAACACTGGAAGTTTCTAAGAAGAGATTGGACAACCATTTGGCTGAAGCGGTGTAGGGTTTCCTGGCTAAGCAGGGGGTTGGACTAGAAGACCTCCGAGGTCCCTTCCAACTCTATTATTCTATTCCATTCCCTTCCACCTCTATGCTGCAACTCACTCACTACTAGCTCTTCAGCTGCCCACGATGAACCAGCCGCGATGGAGACGGAGCCGCCAGCCTGCCTAAGCCTTGTTTTTCTGCCGTGTTTACCTCAAGCGCGTTGTGTTTCACAAGGACACCTTCCCATTAATATAATTGTGTTGTAGCACAATAATATCGGCAGAAGCCGGGATGAATGAGGCAGCTCCGGGCATGGGAACCCTCTGGGAGCCTTTTCACAGGGAAACGGTTCCTGTTGTTTTCTGATTTCCCTTTAATGCATATCTGGCAAAGACATCCTGTTTCCAGCGTTATTTGAAAAAAGAGAGACAACCTTAAAAAAAAAAACACACACATACACCAGATCATTTCATTTTGGGGTTTTGTGTTCTCCCCCTTCCCTGTTCTCCCAGGGACAAAAAAGATTATAACGCGATCTTAAAAGTTGTTTATCGAATGTCTAAATGGAAAAGATTTTTTTTATTTTCCTTTATCCCCTTCGACCAAAAAAATAAATAAAAGGAAAACCATTGTGAGGAAACAATTGAAGCTGGGAATTTACTGTCTTTAGGAACTCAGCCTGAGAGTCGGTTCCACGGCAATATTTCATTCGGAGCGAGCTGGGCTTGCGATGGGGTTGGAGCTACTACCGTAATTTCTCAGTTTTCCCGAGAGCCTTTGAAAGGGAAACACCTTCGATACACGCAAGGGTTGTATTCCCAAGATCAATCGCAGGCAGTCCTCGACTTACGACCGCAATTGAGCCCAAGATTTCCGCTGCTAAGCAAGACGCTTGTTAAGTGACTCGTTTTATGACGTTTCTTGCCAGGGTGGTTAAGTGAATCAACGCAGTTGTTACGTTTGTGGTTGTGAAGTGAATCCCACTTCCCCATGGACTTTGCTGGTCAGAAGGTCACAAAAAGGGGATCGCGTGACCCCCCCCCTAGAGACCCTGCAACCGTCATAAATACGGGCCAGTTGCCAAGCGCCTGAATTTTGGCCCCATGAGGATGCTGCGGTGGTCGTAAGTGTGAAAAATGGTCATGTATCACTTTGTTCAGTGCTGTTGTAACTTCGAACAGTCACTAAATGAACTGTTGTAAGTTGAGAACAACCAGCTACATCTTCCACAATGACAAACGGTCGTTCTGACCAGGGCTGATTTCATAATTCCAAAACACCGGAAAGGAGACTCCGGTGCATGGAAAAATCAAGAATCTGGATCTGGGCCTTGCAGGTAGAAAGAAGATCTGTTACCAGAAGTCAGGACATCTCCATCTTCATATCTATAGCTTTCTTATTAGGACAGGGGTCTCCAAATCTGGCAACCTTAACACTAGTGGACTTCAGTTCCCAGAATTCCTCAGACAGCCATTGGACTTTTAATTCCCAGAATTTCTCAAACATCCATGTGGACTTCAACTCCTACAATTCCTCAGCCAGACCTATGGACTTCAGCTCCCAGAATTCCTCAGACAGTTATTGGATTTTAGCTCCCAGAATTCCTCAGACAGCCATGTGGTCTTCAGCTCCCAGAATTCCCCAGGCAGCCATGTGGAATTCCTCAGACAGCCATATAGACTTCAGCTCCCAGAATTCCCCAAGCAGCCATGTGGAATTCCTCAGACAGCCATGTGGTCTTCAGCTCCCAGAATTCCCCAAGCAGCCACGTATGTGGACTTCAGGTCCCAGAATTCCTCAGACAGCCATATGGACTTCAGCTCTCAGAATTCCCCAAGCAGCCACGTATGTGGACTTCAGGTCCCAGAATTCCTCAGACAGCCATATGGACTTCAGCTCCCAGAATTCCCCAAGCAGCCACGTATGTGGACTTCAGGTCCCAGAATTCCTCAGACAGCCATGTGGAATTCCTCAGACAGCCATATGGACTTCAGCTCCCAGAATTCCCCAGGCAGCCATGTGGAATTCCTCAGACAGCCATGTGGTCTTCAGCTCCCAGAATTCCCCAGGCAGCCATATATGTGGTCTTCAGCTCCCAGAATTCCTCAGACAGCCATATGGACTTCAGCTCCCAGAATTCCCCAAGCAGCCACGTATGTGGACTTCAGGTCCCAGAATTCCTCAGACAGCCATGTGGAATTCCTCAGACAGCCATATGGGCTTCAGCTCCCAGAATTCCCCAGGCAGCCATGTGGAATTCCTCAGACAGCCATATAGACTTCAGCTCCCAGAATTCCCCAGGCAGCCATATATGTGGTCTTCAGTTCCCAGAATTCCTCAGACAGCCATGTGGACTTCAGCTCCCAGAATTCCCCAAGCAGCCAGATATGTGGTCTTCAGCTCCCAGAATTCCTCAAACAGCCATGTGGACTTCAGCTCCCAGAATTCTGGGAGTTGAAAGCCATAAGTCTTGAAAGTTGCCAAGTTTGGAGACCCCTGTTGTTAAACTAATAAAGATTAACCAGAAAATGTTCCTATTATGGGTTTTAATTGTCACTCCTTTTTTGAATAACACATTCTCCCTTCTTTGAAAAGTTTCCAGTGCTGATGGGTTCTGTAGCATCTCCCAGTTTTTGACAATACGGGACCGAAGTCACGGGAGCTTTTTAGTTCTTCCTCCATTCCTGCTTGCTAAGTTTTGACTCTAATATTTTCACAAATTGTCTAATCTTATCAAACTCTTACAGAAGGAGATAACTTCACCAGCTTTTTTTCTATGCCAATCTGACAAACTTATGGTCTCCATTCCCATCAGGGACAAAAAAGGCCCCTTCTGCTCTCGCTTCCAATCTATTAAAAGGTTGCTTGGGTGACAGAGTTTAATTGACTTCTTCATTATGCCATAAGATGTCTCCTGAAGCTAGATTGCCAGCCTGATGTGTCAAGAAGGCACTCTTACTCTCAGCTTCCTTCCTTCCTTCCTTCCTTCCTTCCTTCCTTCCTTCCCTTCCTCTTATCCACTCACCCTTTTCTTCCCTTGTCCCTATCATCCCTCCACCCAGTCATCATTCCATCCACCTATCCACTAATCCCCTTCCTTCTTTCGTTCCTTATTTCATTCATTCCTTCCTGTTACCCACTCATCCATTTCTTTCCTCTTCCCTATCATTTCCTCCCTCCCCTCTCTCCCTCTTTTCCTTTCTTTCTTCCCTCCACCCACCCACTCACCCCTTTCTTTCCTCTTCCCTATCATCCATCCATCCACCTATCCACCATTCTCCTTTTTTCTTCTTTCACTCCTCCTTTTGTTCCTTCCTTTATTCCTCTTACCCACTCACTCATTTTTCCTCTTTCCTATCATTCCCTTCTTTCCTTTCTTGCTTCCTTCCTTCCCTGCCTCCTCTCTCTCTCCCCCCCTTTTCCTTCCTTCCCTCTTCCCTCCCTTCCTTTCCTCCCTTCCCTCCCTCCCTTCCCTCCCTCTCTCCCTTCCTCTCTCCCTTCCTTCCTTCCTTCCCTCCCTTCTTCCTTCCTTCCCTCCCTCTCTCCCTTCCCTCCCTCCCTTCTCTTCTTCCTTCCCTCCCTCCCTCTCTCCCTTCCTTCCTTCTACTTTTTTCAAAAAAAAAACAAAGTCTTTTCCCCCTCATGGAATTTCTCTCACGCGAACTGACCCCCAGCCCTTCTCTTCTTCTTCTCCTCCTCCTCCCTCCAGGCCTTGCTATCGGAGATGTCCCAGACAAGCAGCCCATCGGCATCGTCCTCACCGTTCTCGGCGTGGTGGTGCTGGACTTCTGCGCTGACGCAACCGAGGGGCCCATCCGCGCCTATTTGCTGGACGTGGTGGACAGCGAAGAGCAGGACATGGCCCTCAATATCCATGCTTTTTCAGCCGGTACGATGTTTACGTTATTTCCCCCCACCGCCCCCGGCCTCCCACCGGTAACCCTGAAGCTTTATAGGCTCAGAATAACGTCGTCGCTAACTTCTTTGTCGTGAAATCTTGGGCGCCAGGGAAAAACCATGGTTCCCTCTAAAATCTTTCCAAGGCAAAGCCAGGAAGCATAACTTAATTTGGGCATTTTTTGTCCTTTCTATTCAGTTTAATATAATATATTTTAGTAACCATGGAATCACTAATGTTGTATCCTGCCTGCCTCTTGGGTGTGTATGTGTGTGTTTGTGAACTCGTCAGCCATATAATTAATCAATTTAATTAATAAATGAATATACTGAAATAATTAATATTCCCCATGTATCAATAGATTTTTAGTAAATAAAAGGTGGGAAAAGTGATACAGTAAGTGCTTGAGAAGTTTTGCATTATATAGCTGTTTCTCTCTCTCTCTATCTATCTATCTACCTATCTATCTATCTCTCTCTCTCTCTCCCCCTCCTTCCCTTCCCCCCTCGCTCTTTCTTCCTTTTGAAGCCACTTGTTTATTTAAAAAATTTAAAGGCGTCTGTTGTAATCTCATTGGAACAGATCAGTCCCTTCTCTGTTCTCTGGGCTGTTTGTCAGTTTGAAGACTTCCATAAAACCTATCAAGTCCCCTGGGTAATTTTAAGACTTTAATATACCATTTGATTTGTTGTTTTTTAAAAGGACGACGCAAAGCACATACTGCCGAGATTTGCTGTTTCATAGCCAGCTGTTCCGAACCCATGTTTTAATTCCTCTACCCTCTGTTGCTCCTAAACCCAGCCTCTGGCTGTTCATCAATTTATGGAGGACCAGCGGTAGGATTTATTTGAGTGCAGCCTAGCAGTGTGATTCTAGTTTATACTTGAATAAATCCTCCCAACTTTTATAAACTAGTGGTCACCCTCTTGATATTTTTGACCATTCCCCCCCCCCCATGAGGCTCGGTGGCTCACTGGCTTAATGACCCTGGAGATGGTCTGCTTCAGAGGTTTGAGTCCTAGCACTGCGGGGCAGGTTGAGTTCCCGTCACTCGTCCCAGCTTCTGTCCACTTAAGAGTTCGAAAACTCGTTCTATGCCAGTAGATAAAAGGGCAACCACTTCACTGGGGAGATGAGTTGGTGCTCTGTTTAGGCAGTCAGATTCCTGCCAGCTCTGAACCTTCCTGGCTGTAACACCCGTTGCAAGGTGGCTCTGAGGAGGGGAGAGGAGCCTTGGATGGCGCTGCAGGAAGAACCGCTTGCCTTTCTCTCTGGTGCAAAGCCAGCTCACCCTCTTGTGGCTCACCTTGGGAAGCACGCAAAGATTTCCTACAGCGGAGCTGGTAACTTGGCAGCCAAGCTATTATTATGCGATGGCTTGGTGTTCTCCATGCAATAACAACATAGTAATAAAAATAACAAAACTGCCCAGGTTTGGAGACCCCCCCTGGACTAAACCATTGACCATAGCATGAATAACCCATTGCAGCTTTTCCCAAATTGGGGAACTACAAAGTCCATGCTGGTTGGGCCTCCTGGATGAAGTAGTCACAGGTCATCTGAGCATCACCCAATTGGGAGAAGAGTGGTGTTTGCCTGGTTATTTATTATTTATTTATTTGTTAGACTTATATACCGCTTCATAGGGCTTTCAGCCCTCTCTAAGCGGTTTACAGAGTCAGCATATCGCCCCCACAGTCTGGGTCCTCATTTCACCCACCTCGGAAGGATGGAAGGCTGAGTCAACCTTGAGCCGGTGAGATTAGAACCGCTGAACTGCAGATCACAGTCAGCTGAAGTGGCCTGCAGTACTGCACCCTAACCATAAGGGATTCTTGGTAGTCTCTGAGCACTGGCCCTGCTGATGATATTATCTAGTTTGGTAACGAAACGCTTGCAAGGAAACAACCAAGTTCAGAGAGCACCAAGGACCCCATCGTTTTAACCCTGAGCTACAATAATTCCGCTTATAATGGTCAGATCCACAACGCTGGACACAAGTAACGTCCGGGTGAAAGTCCTTTGATGTTCCCCAAGGAACGTTCTTCTTCTTTCCCCCCACAATCTGCCACTCTTTGGGGGAGGGAGGAGCTTGTTCCCGCCTGTGCGGGTCTTCCCGCCCTTCACAGAGCAGCCATTTTGTACCCTTGTCCTTCTCTTCGTCCGTAGGCCTGGGAGGAGCCATTGGCTACATGCTGGGCGGCCTCGACTGGATGCACACCATCTTGGGCAGCCTCTTCAAATCCCAGGAGCAGGTCCTCTTCTTCTTTGCCGCCATTATCTTCTCGATTTCCGTTGTCCTCCACCTATGCAGCATCGAGGAAGAGCAATACAACCCGCAACAGGACCGGATCGACGACGAAGCGGAGACCCTGTCCAGCGTCAAGCTGAGCGGCAGCCTCCCTCCCCTCAACCGGCTCAACGTCATCAACGAGGAGGAGCCTTACGGGAACTCCTTCTTCCCGGACGAGGTCCAGTCCGAACAAGACCTCAACCTGGAGTTCCTGGAGGTGGACATTGTCAGGAGTAAGAGCGATTCGGTCCTGCACATGCCAGACGCCACCCTCGATATGGAATCGGAGCTGCTCTTCCTTCACGAGATCGAACCTTCCATTTTTCAGGACTCGTCCTACCCGGCGACGCCGCGCAGCACCAGCCAAGAACTCATGAAATCCAAATTCAACCGCTTGTCTGCTTTCCTCAGGGAGAACGAGAAGGAGGAGGAGATGTTACTTGAGAATCACTTGAACGAGGCCAAAGTCCCCAATGGGAACGGCTCCCTACCAAAAGATCTCCTGAACGGGCACGTCAGGGTGGGCATGAAGCAGTCGTGCACCTCAAGCTCCATGCGCCGGCGGAGGCACATGTTCTACCGCCAGCCTTCGAACACCTTCTCCTACTACGGGAAGATCGGGTCCCACCACTACCGCTTCCGGCGGGCCAACGCCGTGGTCTTGATCAAGTCCTCCCGGAGCATGAATGACATCTACGACATGCAGAAGAGGCAGCGGCAGAGGTACCGGCACCGGAACCCGAGCGGTGCGACCAACTCCAGCGGAGACACGGAGAGCGAGGAAGGTGAAACGGAGACCACCGTGAGGCTCTTGTGGTTGTCCATGCTGAAGATGCCCAAAGAGCTGCTGCGGCTTTGCGTGTGTCACCTCTTGACCTGGTTCTCCATCATTGCTGAAGCCGTCTTCTACACCGACTTCATGGGCCAGGTCATCTTCCACGGGGATCCCAAGGTGAGAACAGCACCTCTGTCGCCAGGGGCCAGTAGTCTAGTGTAGCCCCGTGATGGTGAACCTTTTGGGCATTGAATGCACCAACTGAAACCCGAAACCCACTTATTTATGGCAAAGGGCCAACATGGCAATTTAACCTGAACAATAAGGTTTTACGACCTGAAATAAGGATAAACAAGGCAGAGTTTAGCTAATTGTTCTAAGAAAAATGTGGTAAAATGCACTTTTATGCCCCTTCATTTTTTCCTGCTTTGGAAATATTACATTTAGCAACAATAAAAAAGAAAAAAACATTTGTAATATCCTTTCTCTTTCCCTCCCCCTCTCTTTCTCTCTCCTTCCCTCCCCCCTCTTCTCTTTCTCTTTCCCTCCCTCCCTTTCTCTTTCCCTCCCTTCCCCCTCTCCCCCCTCTGTCTCTCTCTTTCCCTCCTCTCTCTCTTCCCCTCTATCTTTCTCTCTCTTCCCCTCCCTCCCCCTCTTTCTCTCTTCTCCGCCCTCTCTCTTTCCCTCCTCTCCTCCCTATCTTTCTCTCTTCCCCTCCCTCTCTTCCCCTCCCTCTCTCTCTTTCCCTCTCTCTCTCTCTCTCTCTCTTGCACTCTCTCTCACCCTCTCTTCCCCCTCTCTCTTTCCCTCTCCCCCCTCTCTTTCCCTCTCTCTTTCCCTCCCTCCCTCTCTCTTTCTCTCCCTCGCTTTCTCTTTCCCTCCCTCTCTCCCCCCTTCTCTTTTTATCTCTCTCTCTCTCTTTCCCTCCCTCTCTTTTTCCTTCCCTCTCTCTCTTTCCCTCTTCCCTCTCTTTTCCTCCCTCCCTCCCCCACCCAATGGGAGAAACACAATGGAGCTGGGCTGGAGCAAGTGGCCACAGAGAGGGCTCCGAGTTCCACTTCTGGCACACGCGCCATAGGTTTGCCACCACTGGTATAGCCTTTATTGTCATTGTACAAATTAAATACAGCAAAATTGGTTTTAGCCTCACTGGTGCAAAAAAATATAAACAACATAAATAGTATAAAGAATAATCCCAATGCAAGTGATTAGGGGAAAAGAGAAAAAGAAAGGAAAATTAGCCATATATTTCTGCGTGTGTGTAGAGTGATTGTGGTTGTGTTTAAGAGTCCGACAGCCCAAGGATAGAAACTGTTTTTAAACCGATTTGTTCGGCTGGCTCTGCTTCGATGTCTTCTTGCCCGATGGTGGAAGTGTGAACAGACACTGACCAGGAATCCAATGAGCAGAAGAGGAACGTTTGCTCAACCACAAACACACAGACACAGAGATTCCACTCTGGTGTAACATTCTGTGCCTAGTTGTCCGTGATGAGTAAAGAGTAACTTCTAGGCAATCAGGGAGAAAGCGTTCCATTGTGTAATTTTTCCCCCCCAGCTTAGCATGTAACCATAAAACTGACTTGATAGTTCTAAACAGGCTTGTAGGAGGAACTGTGAAAAGGCAAAGTCCTTGCGGCTCTCTGAGTTTGGTCATATGCTTGCAGATGTTTCATTACCAAGCTAGATAACATCATCTGTGCTGGTAATTACGGATGATGTTACCCAGCTAGGTAATGAAATGTCTGCAAATAAACCACCAAGCACAGAAAGTATCAAGGACCCCATAGTCCTCCTCCTCCTCTTCTCCGCAAACTCCCTCTAGTACTGATGATGTTACCTAGTCCGCAAGAAAACAGCCAAGCTCAGAGAGCACCAAGGATTCCACATTCCTATTCTTCTTCCTCCTCCTCTTCCTCTCCGCAAACTCCCTCTAGTACTGATGATGTTACCTAGTCTGCAAGAAAACAGCCAAGCTCAGAGAGCACCAAGGATCCCACATTCCTATTCCTCCTCCTCCTCCTCTTCACAAACCCACCCCTTTCTTGCGGTGATGTTGTTACCTAGTTGAATAGCGAAACGTCTGCAAGAAGACCACAAGCTCAGAGAGCACTAAGTATCCCACCATTCTCCTCCTCTTCCTCTTCTCCACAAACCCCCCACTCCCTTCTAGCACTGATAACGTTACCTAGTTGGCTAATGAAACATCTGCAAGAAAACCGCCAAGCTCACAGGACCCCCACAGTTTAACCCCGAGTGATCTACAAAGAGCGGCTCTTTTAAAAGAAGCGGGGCTGGCAAATTGGTGGGGAAGGTGCCTCCCCCCCCCCCCGCCACCCCCCAGTTTCTTGCAAGTTCTGCCTTTGATCCAAGCCTCTTCTTTCCTGGCAGGCCCCTTCTAATTCTACCGAGCTGCAGGACTACAGCGCTGGCGTCCAGATGGGCTGCTGGGGCCTGGTCATCTATGCTGCTACTGCTGCTGTGTGTTCAGGTGAGAGGCTCTGGGCTACCATCCTGGATTACAGATGGGTGAATAGTTGCATAATTGAGAATAGCAATAGCAATAGCAGTTAGACTTATATACCGCTTCATAGGGCTTTCAGCCCTCTCTAAGCGGTTTACAGAGTCAGCATATCGCCCCCACAGTCTGGGTCCTCATTTCACCCACCTCGGAAGGATGGAAGGCTGAGTCAACCTTGAGCCGGAGAGATTAGAACCGCTGAACTGCAAATAACAGTCAGCTGAAGTGGCCTGCAGTACAGCACTCTAACCACTGCGCCACAGGACAGTCACTAGAGAAGGATCATGATGTTATCCATTCAGTCGTGTCCCATTCCTAGTGATTCCATGGGATACGTCTCTCCAAGTCTTCCAATCTTGCACTACTTCTTTGACTTGTTCTATGCTCTGGCTGGTGTCACTGTTGTGGATTCGGACAGTGAGGAGGTTGGGGAGGAACCTGGGCCAGTCCTGGAGTCTGGGGAAGGCTCAGATGAGGGCTCTGTGTTGGAGGCAGAGAGGGAACCAGGGCCGTATGCCAGTTATCAGCTGCCTTCAGAGTCAGACACCAGTGAGGCAGAGGAATAGCTGGAGCCTGTTCCCAGTGTGCGCATGCGCAGAGTTGCCAGACAAAGGGGACAACTAAAGAACAAGGGTTGACTTGGGAGTAAAGACAGATGATGAATGGCCCCTCCCAGACGAAAGAAAAGAGGAGCGACAGGGGTGTGGAGTTTGCAGGAGACCATTAGTTCGCTTAATTGGTTCATGATTCTCCGAGACTCCTTACCAAGTTTTGCAGATCTCGGCCTGGCAGCTCTCCAAGCCAGATAAGGTCTGTGACTGTAAATCCTCCCTTGAAAGACTTTGCTGGATGGGAATGAGCAGAATTCACAGTCAATTAATAAAAGGAGTTTTTTTGTCGGGACAAGGAGTTTGCTTCAGGCCCTTGGGAAGCCTCGGTCAGAACAGTCAGCTTCGATGGCGAACTAGAACATGTTGAAGGATAACATCTCCATGTTGGAAAGGGAAAGACAGCGACTCTTCCAGAGAAGATCTCAATTAGATTTGGACGTTCAGCATGGAAAATATATCCTCTTCCTCAAAGCTAAAGCTCCTTCCTTAATCATTCCGTATTGCTGCCCTCAAGTAGTGTTGGTTGAGAATTGTAATCCCTATAGATCTGGACATGAGGTTGGAGAAAGATCCTTGGGCCAAGATGTATCCTGGAGACCAGTGGTCTCCAACCTTGGCAACTTTAAGACTTGTGGACTTCAACTCCCAGAGTTCCTCGGCCAGCTTTGCTGGCCGAGGAACTCTGGGAGTTGAAGTCCACAGGTCTTAAAGTTGCCAAGGTTGGAGACCACTGCTGTAGACCAGATATGGGTCCTATAAGCCAGAGGTCTCCAAACCTGGCAACCTTAAGACTTGTGGACTTCAGCTCCCAGAATTCCTCGGCCAGCCAGGAATTCTGAGAATTGAAATCCACAAGTTTTGAAGCTGCCTTGGTTGAAGACTCCTGCTATATAAGCTTTGGCCCGAGGATTGCACTCCCAAATTTCAAGCAATAGAATGGGAAAAGGAACAAAAGACACAACGGGTGGATTGACTATCCGACGGGAACGTAGAGAGTTTCGGGAGAGTAGCAGAAACCGGTTCGGGTTGCCAGCGTGTGGAGAAGTTCAGAACGTTGCGTAACTGTTGACTTGTGTCCATCCTTTCCCAGCTGTACTCCAGAAATACTTGGACAATTATGACTTGAGCATACGAGTGATCTACATCTTGGGCACCCTCGGGTTCTCCATCGGCACGGCGGTGATGGCCATCTTCCCCAACGTCTACGTTGCCATGATCATGATCAGCACCATGGGAATCGTTTCGATGAGCATCTCCTACTGCCCATACGCACTTCTGGGGCAGTACCATGACATCAAGGAGGTAGGTGCCTTCTCACTGGAAATCCACCAAGTCTTGAGGATGCACCTCTTTTGGGATCGGAAGACCCCAGTTAGATCGGCGGTGAGAATGTCTTGATTCTCCGGGATTTGACAGAGCTGATTCCAACTCAAAGTAATAGATGTTGATGTTTGATGTTTATTGGTCTTGTATGCCGCCCACTCCCGAAGGACTCCGGGCGGCTTACAATAAACAAGGGAAGGGGATAAATAAACAAAACAACACTTTAAAAATACACAACATTCACAGTTACCGTGGGGCTGGATATTTCGAAAGCCCCCTGGCCTGCTGGAGCAGCCAGGACTTAACGGCTTTGCGGAAGGCCGGGAGGGTAGTAAGGGTCTGGATCTCCACGGGGAGGTCGTTCCAAAGGGCTGGAGCTGCAACAGAGAAGGCTGTCCCCCGGGGAGTCGCCAGCCGACATTGGCTGGCAGATGGAATCCGGAGAAGACCTAACCTGTGAGATCTAATCGGTCTATGGGAGGTAATCGGCAGGAGGCGGTCTCTCAGGTGGAGAGAATAGAGCTTCTCTTAACCTTCAAAAGGTTGGAGGGTGGACACTTCTTCATAGAGTTATGGGGGTCCCTCACCTATCCAACCCTACAGTTGCATGGAGGCCATTAGGGAAGGAGAGCTTCTGCCTTTTTGACATGAGATGGTCACAAAGACCTTCTGCAGAACTTCTCCTGTAGCTGTGTCCTCTCTGGACTCACCCACCAGCACAATCTCACATGGAGTCCATCCATTTATGGATTCCTATAGCGCAAGTAAATCAGGGATGCCCAACCTTAGCAACCTTAAGACTTGTGGACTTCAACTCCCAGAATTCCCCAGCCAGCATGGCTGGCTGGGGAATTCTGGGAGTTGCAGTCCGTGGGTGTTAAAGTTTCCAAGATTATACACACCAGTAGAATCACCAAATGGCCTGGGGACTCCTAGAGCATTCACCTACCAAAACGTTCACAGTTTTAACACTAACTCGGTCTTAGAACTGTTATGCAATTGCTAGGTTTATTATGTCCATGGAGATTCTCAGTCATCCAGGTCATGGTGGGTCCCAAAGATGCTTTTTCAAAAGGCAACTAGATGTTGTTTTTCCTTGAAGAAGTTTCACTTCCCAGCCAAGAAGCTTCGTCAGTTCTTGAATGAAGCTTCCAGAACCCAAGAAGCTTCTTGGATGAGAAGCAAAACTCCTTCAAGGAATAGCAAAGTCAACCTGGAGCCAGTCAGGATCGAACTCCTGGCAATGAGTAGAGTCAGCCTGCAATACTGCATTCTAACCACTGTAATATCCCTTCCCTCCCTGTCTCTCTCCTTCTCTCCTTCCTTCCTCCCTTCCTCTCATTGTTTCAGGTGTTATTTTCTTCCTTCCTTCCCTCCCTCCCTCCTTCCTTCCCTCCTTCCTTCCTTCTTTCCTTCCTTCTTTCCTTCCTTAACACTATGATTTAGACTTGTATACCGCTTCACAGTACTTTTACAGTCCCCTCTAAGCGGTTTACAGAGTCAGTCTCTTGCCCTGAACAATCTGGGTCCTCATTTTACCCACCTCTGAAGGATGGAAGTCCGAGTCAACCTTGAGCCGGTGAGGATTGAACTGTTGAACTACTGGCAGTCGACCGTCAGCAAAAGTAGCCTGCAGTACTGCACTCTAACCACTGCGCCACCAATGCAGACTCCTTCACCTTGATTTGTGTTTTGTTTTTCTGCTCTTTTTTGCAGTACATCCATCACAGCCCTGGCAACTCCAAGCGAGGCTTTGGCATCGATTGTGCCATCTTATCGTGCCAGGTCTACATCTCCCAGATCCTGGTAGCTTCCGCCCTGGGAGGCGTGGTGGATGCTGTGGGCACCGTCCGGGTCATTCCGGTAGTGGCGTCCGTGGGCTCTTTCCTGGGCTTCCTGACGGCCACCTTCTTGGTGATTTACCCAGATGTTGGGGAAAGTTCGAAGGAAGAGCAGAAGGAGCTGGCCCCGCCGGCCGCAGCGGAAAGCAGCAGCGGGAACGAGGAGAAACCGATGGTGATCAAACTCACCCGCGGAAAAGATCCGACTGCACCAGAGGTGGAAAGCGAGTCGGCCGTTTGAAGGCGCCCCTCACGCACATTCCAAGCAATCCAGATGCAAAATCCAGAACGTCCTTCAAAGCAAAATTTTGAATTTTTAGCGGGCAGCTCCCACCATTTTAATTTGCAGCAGGGGGATTTTAGGGAGGGGGGGAGGGGAAGATGATTTCACACAATTGTGGAGCCCAGAAGATTTTCATGTTGACGGCTTTATCTACAATCCAGAAAAAAAAAATTCTCTCTTTCTTAGAGGTGTTTTTAATGAAGAGAAACGCGTTTTTGGATTTCCGAAGCGGTTTTTATCAACCAGAAGGAAAATGTCCTTCTGGATTTTTTGGGGGGTTTTAAAAAGTCATGGCGTTCTTTTCTCTCTTTCGTTTTTCTCCCGCCAATTATTCATTTGGACATTTCTTTATTTTATTTTTTGGACAATTGGAAAGTTTGGGATTTAACTTGAGCCGTTCTTGCTTCCTCTTCTTTTTTTTTTTTCAGGAAAAAGAAAGCTTTTGCTGTTATCTTCTCCAGGCCGCTTAGTTTTTCTTAAAGACAATCAATTTGCATTTGGTTGAAATTTGTGCATTTGTAGAATCGATGCAATATTAAAATCGACAGCTTTCCTTGGGGGGGGGGGTGGTTCCCCCCCACCTTTCCTCTCTTGAACTTTGGCCTGGAACTCATTATTTTGGGAGTCATCGCTGTTCTCGCCCCCAATTTTATGTGAAATTATCGCAGCAGAGTCCACAGTGTGAACAGCTTGCTCGTTTATTTATTTTTAAAAATAAAAAAATAAAATTCAGGCCGATGGGGGTAATTTTTCACTTTGAAACCCCCCAGGCAATCTGGATCCATAGAAGCTTTTTTTTTTTTTTTTTTTTTTTTTGGTGGAAGGAAAGATAATTTTAGCCAGTTTGGATGGTGAGGAGAGAAAAAAAAACACCAGGTGGGGAAAAAAAGCAGTGACTCTTGATACCCACAAACCCTGGGTCAATTTGAATTTTTCCATTTTGGAGTTTGGTTGTCCCAGCTTAGTGGCGTTTTAAAAGCCATTCATCTCCTTTGCGACAAAGCTGCTTGGGGAATCTCCACCGTCCATCTCTTCAAGTCGATTGTGTGGGTTCCCTCGGGGTTTTGGGTTTTTTGGGGGGGAGGGTTGGGGAGGGGGAGGGGAGGGTTGTTGATTGCACTTTTTTCGGAAACTTCCAGGCTGGAAACAAGTTGGCGAACAGGTGGTCTCGCGAAAACCAAAGGCCTACCTCTGAGATTTGCAGAGTAGCAAATATTTGTCTGCCTACTACGTGTTCGATTGTTCGTTCGTTTCTTTTCCCTTGCTTGCTTTTTATTTTTATTTTTTATTTTTTAAAAAAGAAGCTTTTGGGCCTTCAAGAACGCAACTTTTCTTTCAAAATGTGGCAGCTTTTTCCTCGACTTCGGAGTGGGGGCGGTGGGAGAGATGTCGCTGGAATCTAAAAGGAATTTTTAGTTTTTTCCTCAGTCGAAAATTACTTACCCGCCTTTCTCCTTTCCTTTGGATCAGAACGTTGATTTAAGCGGTTCACGTACAATCTGTGCATAAGCCCCCCCTCCTCCGTCTTCTCCATCGGTGTCCTTCAGAGGCGCTGAAATTCTGCAGCTGGAGGAAGCCGGAAAATTTGGCATGTTCCAGCGCTTAAAAACTAAAAAAACTTCGGGTTTTTCGCTCCTCTAGAAAGTTCTCCTCCCGTAGACTCTTTCTGATGCAGATTTCCACACAGAATGTTGCAAACTTGTTATTTTCTTTTTTTTTTTCCCCCTGCTGCTCCTTCCGGTAACATCTCTGTAAAACGCATGTCAGCGAGCCGAGCAGTTGAGAAGCAGGCATTTATCTTTCTCTACATCTAATTCAGAGAATCCGTCTTTAATCTCTTACTTGAATTGTCGATCCGTTTCAAAAGAAGACGTCGAGTTTTTCGGAACTGTAGCGGTCGTCCTTCGGCTGGGGTTTTGGAGAACACGGAAGAGGGAGTCAACCAAAGATGGATGGGTCTTGGATCCCACCGTAAAACTTCCCCATCTTTGACTCGGTCGACCACGGCCTGAGGACAGCCCTGATTTTGCAGCATCTTCAGTCTTCGGCCAGTCCCGACATTTTCCCTCTCCTTTCTAGGGAATTTTATAGAAGCTCGTTTTCTTACCGGAGTTTCGTAGAACTATTTTTAAAGGACCAAAAGGATATTTTGTTTCTTCCTCTTCATCACCCCACCCACCCACCCCTCCAAAATATGTCATTTGGAATATTTGTTTCCCCCCCTTTTTTTTTTAAAGAGGGTGACTTGAAGGCTGTTGAAATTGGGAAACAGATTTTACGGTGGAGTTTTTAGCTAAGTGTGTTCTCCTCCTGTCCCACTCGGAGACTTTGCTACACCTTAACACCTGCAACTCCACTACTCCCCGCCACCCAGCAGTGTTTTAATTTACCATGAGAGAGGGGGGTTTTCTCCTCACCGCCACGCCCCCCCCCTTCGGAATAGCTGCTCAGCGCACTTCCCTTTAAATCTGCAATTTTAAGTACGATACTTGGCCTTTTTAGAAGGGCCCTGCTGAATAGGAGTCTCGATGATTCATATGAAATGAGATTGCTAGGCTCATTTTCTCTTCTTGGAGTAAGAACAAAAAAAAAATCCCAATCATCTCTTTCTCTCTTCAGAGGAATTTTGCTCTTGGAGTTGTTCGTTCCCTTCCTTGGAAAGCTAGTTGTCATTCCGTTCCATCAATAATCAAAATAAATAGATCAACATTCTGCTTGGCAGAGAAATTCTAAGCATTCAAGATGGTGACCATGATTGTATGATTAATACCACTCCCCCTTTTCCCCACCCCTCTTAAAAGGGGAGGGGCCTTGATCCCAGAACGGCCATCTTGATTTTTTTTTCCACCCAGCCTTCATTCAAAATCAAAAGCAAGCAATAACGTGGTAGTTTGCCCCCAAAGATAAACTTCCTTAAGGGCGGGACGGGGGGGGTTCTCCAACCTTGGCCACTTTTAAGACTTGTGGACATGCTGGCTGGGAATTCTGGGAGTTGAAGCCCACAAGTCTTAACGTGGCCAAGGTTGGAGACCCCTGCTTTAGGCCAGGGCAAGTCAAAACATCAGAGATTGTGCTTGTTCCTTCCTGGTTAATTGAGAAGATCTGGTCCTTTGTTCAATGAGATCCTTCTTGGCTCTGGGATAGGAGAAAGGAAAGGCCTCTTAGATGTTGGGCTAGGAAGGTGGGTCTGTTTCGGTCCTTGTCCTCCTGAAGATAAACCACACTGCCATACCCAAGTTAGCTTTCTGCCCAGTTCTGGTGAAGAAGGGACCTCTTGGCTTGAAAGTCCAATCTTCTCAGCATTCCTCGTGTTTAGACTTCCTGGCAGAATCACCCCCCTTTATCTCTGGAGGGTTATCTTAAGAACATCAAAATGCTATCAAACATGGCTGCTCCCCTCTCTGAAAAGAGCTGTGCAGGCTATCATTAAATGGGTATTAAATTAAATGGACATTAGACCTGAGTTTTAGATTTGTAGGTCTATTTGTCTATCTGGAAGACAGTGGGACACACGCTTGGCTCTTTTTTTAAAAACTGAAAGTGATTTAATCTCGTGTCATTAAAACCCAGGACACGATTTGAGTCTTTCTCATTCAATTGGGAGATCCCCAAACTATATTGGTCAAAAACTAAAGTGTAATTTGAGTGTTTTAGGAATAGCAAAAAGTAACTCTGGCAGTATATTTTGATTTGGGCCTTGGGATGAAAACAAAATTCACCGTGTCCCATTTATGCTTCTCTTTCCATGGTTTTTTTGGGGGGGGAGGGGGGAACAGGACATAAATGGCGCACATTGAAAAAAAATCCTCATCTCTTCAGGTTGCTCAATTAAAACCCACATTTTTTTTCCTTACATGTGAGGCATCTTATCTTGTCTATCAAATCCAGCCGGCTCTGTGGAGTCCTGCTTAGCTACTGATTTACCACATTTGCTTTAGGAAATACTGAAATTTATTTCCTATCGGACAATGACAAGTTTTCATCATTTAGGATGAAATAGGAAGTGGGGGGGGGGGGAAGCAATAACCTTTTTTCATTAATTTTTGGAAATGGGCTCTTAATTTGGTTAGGAAGACTTTTAGCCAACCAGCTGTTAAAATATTCTATAATTTTTCTAAGCACCTCATTCAGACCCTGTTGGAGTTTAGTCAACGAAGGGACCTCCTTCACTCCGAAAGACAACGGAGGTTGAGCAAACAGCTCATCTAGAGAAGGAATTTGATGCTTTCAGGTTCTCTGCTGGGCCATTTAATTTAGATTATTCATTGGCAGTGGAGAACCTCTGGAGAAGATCTCCAGTCCATTGTGGTGGTCTTCCTCCATGCTAAAACTTGTGGAGGGAGAGGTTTGGAGAATGGACACCTTTGATTTTACATGTTTTTGGAAAGATCTCTGGCAGAGATGCAAAATCAAGTTCAGTGAGAGCTGAACTGTTATCATGCGTGATTCGCTAATCTGATTTGGGTTGAACAGAATCGAGGCCTTCAACTTGTGGTTAGCAAATGAGAACCAGACTGGGCCTTCAAGGAGACTTTTTTCAGGTACATGCAGAACATGAGGAAGAGGAAGAGAAGGCAGCCATTTTGCCACCACACATTTTAAGAAAACTGGCAGATGTTCCTGGTTAGAAGCTTCTGGTGATGAACTTTCTAGAACAGGGGTCTCCAACTTTGGCTTCTTTTAAGAGTTGTGGACAAAGCTGGCTGAGGAATTCTGGAAGTTGAAGTCCACAAGTCTTAAAGTTGCCAAGGTTGGAGACCCCTGTTCTAGTTCCGATTTGATTGCAGTTCAGTTTGGAAGTACATCTAGCTCCTTTTCGGTCAATTCACCTGTGATCCCTCTTTGTTCCTTTAAATCACTTGAACCCGTGCTCCTTCGGTTGCCCTGTTGTTTGCCAACAACCTCTCCATGCCCTGTTAGCAAGCAGCAAGCCATGTTCGATTTAGTTGGTGGCTTCCTCAGAAGTACTACGTAGTTTTCATCCATTTGCAGACCGCCTTGGTTTCTCTCTCATAAGCCCAATAAAATTTAAGGACATCCCAAAGTTGCACAAAGTTTGAAAACTGGCCATTTGTGTTGCGGAAAGGGAGACGCAGAAAGGGGGGGGAGAGGGCTGGGGAAGAATAAATAACGCCAAAATGGTTTCGGTGGTCTTCCAGCTGTGAATTTTGGAAGTTTGCACAGAGATTCGTAGAAGAAGAAACATCAACGTTTGAAAAACTAGATGGTTTTTAAAAAGGCATTTGCAAAAATAATAATAATCCACATTACCCATTTCCACGTTGCACTTGCAACTTCCTCAATGACGTACCTCTTACTAGTATCTTCTTGACGGTTGGGTGGAGATTGTGGGAGAGTCTGCAAGCAGGAGGAAGGTTCTGGGATCCTAAAGTGTTTCTCCTTCTGTAACACTTCTCCAGACAGTTGAATTCCATAAGATCCTTGAATATTTTGCCTCCTGTGACAGAAGGCATTTAGGATGAGTTGGCTCCTGATATTACACAACTGCCTTCAGTGATAGGATCACTGAATCTTCCT
The DNA here is from genome assembly GCF_009769535.1 of Thamnophis elegans. NCBI lineage: Eukaryota > Metazoa > Chordata > Lepidosauria > Squamata > Natricidae > Thamnophis > Thamnophis elegans. Next base: position 76,258,670 of record NC_045548.1, on the reverse strand, counting down.
TGGAATAATTCCTCGCTCACCAAGGAATCTCAAAACGGACCAGGTTGTGTAGCCATCTTCCGAAGTTGCCGGGGAAAAAACAACTTTGAAAGCCCTCCTGTAGCTGCAACATTTATTTGCTCCGAGCATCGCAAAGGGATGAAGCAAATTCTCCAGGTCTCAAGAGCTGAGATCTTGGCTTCTTCAGAATCTGAAAGTGGGGAGGGGGGGAGATGTCCAGCTTTTCCAGAGGCCAAGGGGTCCCCCCTTAATAGAGGTAGCCCTGTCATGCTGGGGGGTCACTTCCTCCTGCCTTCTCAGCCTCCAATGTAACGGGCGATGATGAAATAGCTTTTCCAACGTTTTGTCAGTTTTTTTTCCCCTTCTTTAATTTCTGGTGCAACCTGGACCTGCCACATCCTTGGTAGTTAAATGGCCAGCTGAATTTCCTTTTGTTTTTTTCAATTTTTTTTTTTTGGGGGGGGGGGAATGCCTCATCTACTGAAAAGCTTCATATAGGCATCTCATAATGAAAATAAATAAATATAAGTATATATAGATATCTATAATTAGTTCCATTGTGAACTGGCCATAAGAAACTCCTTTTTTATCAACTTATTAAGTTGGAGCACTATACTAGCTCTTGCTGAGTTTAGCAATGTTTATAAGTGTGTGTTAAACACATAACGTTTCACGTGGACTGAGAGAAAAGGGATAACCGAGGGCGAGGAGCGTTTTAACGCCCGGGATAATATGATTTCAGCACAGATCATTTTTTTTGTTTTGTTTTGGAGTTTTATTTTTCTGGACTTCGTTGCATGAGAAACAAGAACTGCTCCACACTTTTGATCTGTCGGTATATATATATATATATATATATTTTCTCATGTATCTTTAGAAGTGGCTGAATGTAAAAAATAAATAAATCAAAAGTTCACAGTTACATGTGCTCAATCCATTGTTCTACAGTTCAATCTTAATAAACATTTCAATAAGAGATTGGTTTGTGTCGTATTTCTGTGGGGGGAAATCGTTCTGGAATGTTCTGACCCAGCTCCCCAAACACGACCAGCTCTCTGACATGAACTCAAAGATTACTTTAATTAGGAGTGTCAGCAACCCCAGCAAAAAGTATAACTCGCAGGCTAACAAGGCCTGCCGGCCGGAAGGTGAATAGTTGTCTGCCACATCTATTCATCTCCTGCCTTTTATCCCCAGAGCTAGGGTGAGGCTTTGCTAGCAGCAGTGGCTCTTCCGCCCTAAGGACCAGCCCATAGATATCCACTGCTCTCCTCTCCTCTACCTTCTGTGCATCCATGTATGAGGCACTGGACCCAGCTATTCCTCCTCCTCCTCATCAGCCACATCCAGACCTTGGGGCTGTTGATTCTCCATCTGAGGGACAGCCCTGCCTCTGCCTCTCTCTCTCTCTCTCTGCCTCTCTCTCTCTCTGCCTCTCTCTCGCACTCTCTCTGCCTCTCTTTCTCTGCCTCTGTCTCTCTCTCTGTGCATCTGTCTCTCTCTCTCTCTGCCTCTCTGTCTCTCTCTCTCTCTGTGCATCTCTCTCTGTCTGTCTCTCTCTCTGCCTCTCTGCCTCTGTCTCTCTGTGCATCTGTCTCTCTCTGTCTCTCTCTCTCTCTCTGTGCCTCTCTCTCTGTCTGTCTCTCTCTCTGTCTCTCTGCCTCTGTCTCTCTGTGCATCTGTCTCTCTCTCTCTCTCTCTCTCTGTGCCTCTCTCTCTGTCTGTCTCTCTCTCTGTCTCTCTGCCTCTGTCTCTCTGTGCATCTGTCTCTCTCTCTCTCTCTCTCTCTCTGTGCATCTCTGTCTCTGTCTCTCTCTCTCTGCCTCTCTCTCTCTGTGCCTCTCTCTCTGCCTCTCTGTCTCTCTCTCTCTCTGTGCCTCTCTCTCTGCCTCTCTGTCTCTCTCTCTCTCTGTGCATCTCTGTGTCTCTCTCTCTCTCTCTGTGTCTCTCTGCCTCTCTCTGTGCATCTGTCTCTCTCTCTCTCTGCCTCTCTCTCTCTCTCTCTCTCTGTGCATCTCTCTCTCTGTCTGTCTCTCTCTGCCTCTCTCTCTCTGTGCCTCTCTCTCTGCCTCTCTGTCTCTCTCTCTCTCTGTGCATCTCTGTGTCTCTCTCTCTCTCTCTGTGTCTCTCTGCCTCTCTCTCTGCCTCTCTCTGTGCATCTGTCTCTCTCTCTCTCTGCCTCTCTCTCTCTCTCTCTCTCTGTGCATCTCTCTCTCTGTCTGTCTCTCTCTGCCTCTCTCTCTCTGTGCCTCTCTCTGTGCATCTGTCTCTCTCTCTCTCTGTCTCTCTCTCTGCCTCTCTGCCTCTGTCTCTCTCTGCATCTCTGTCTCTCTCTGCATCTCTCTCTCTCTGTCTCTCTCTCTCTCAGGTTGCCTTGATGATGGCCCTGACTCCCACGCTTCCTATTCCTTTGATTCAACTGCCGGAGGTGGTTGCACAAATTGAACAACTCAATACCCAAACTACCCAGGTGGTGTGATGCTGTTCACACCAATTGGCAATACTTTTTGCTAAGGACGGTGTGTCCTTTCCCAGTTTATAACACGCAATGTCACAGGTTTGCAATTCCCCGTGCCTCCTTATCTAACAGCATGTTAGACGTCAGATCCATCGTGATCTCTGAGCTTGTCCTCTTGCGGACGTTTCATTACCCAACTAGGTAACACCATCAGTGCTGATTGCTGAGTTTAGAGAACCTCAAGGACTTTGCAGTTCAACCCACAGCTACTAATGTTCTATTCGTATGTTAGATTTCACCAATGTGCCCCTCCCGAGATGTCTTTCTCACCAGAATAGGCCCAGTGGCCAAGATGTTTAGGACGCAGGGAAATGACCGAATATTAGCAGCTGCTGCAAACAAACGAAATTGTTTTCTGTTGATTTCTGCGGGGCCCAAAGCTTTGTGCAAAACCAGACCTTCCCCATCACCACCACCACCTTAGGTTACAATCAGTTTTTTCCCCAGATTGTTTTCCAGCACTTCCTTCATCTGCTCCGTCCTATTCCCAACAACTCAAGAGAGAGAGAGAGAATTGAAAGGGAGAACCTGGCTTGGTTGGGGAGGTACGTGACCCGTCAAAACCGCGCTCGACTAAACGGCGCCCGATTAAACCGCGTCGCTGACGTCATCAACAGGGCGACAACAGCCAGCGCGGAGAAAGAAGGGCGCTTTAAATAGCGCTTTGAAAGCAAGCTGATTCAACTTAAGGGTTAGGGTTAGGTTTAGGATTAGGTTTAGGGGGGTTAGGGTTAGGTTTAGGGTTAGGTTTAGGGTTAGGGTTAGGTTAAGGGTTAGGTTTAGGTTTAGGTTTAGGGGGGTTAGGTTTAGGTTTGGGGTTTACAGCGTGCTTCTGTCTCCGCGCTGTTATCGCCCTGTTGATGACGTCAGCGACACGGTTTAGTCGGGCGCGGTTTTGTGGTGGAACCGGGGAGGTAATAAATCAGGGTCAAGCTATTCTCCAAAGCACCTGAGGGCAGAACAAGAAGCAATGGATGGAGACTAATCAAGGGGAGAAGCAACCTAGAAATAAGGATAGAAATTTTCTGACAGGGAGGGCAATTAATCAGTGGAACAGCCTCCTTCCAGGAGTTCCGAGTGCTCCATCACCGGAGGTTTTTAAAAAGAGATCAATCAATCATCCTTGGAGACCTTCTAGTCCAACCCTCTCCTCAAGCATACCCGTGATGGCGAACCCATGGCTCGGCATGTCACAGGTGGACTGCAGAGCCCTCTCTGCGGGCACATGAGCTGTCATCCCAGCTCAGCTCCATTGTGCATATGTGCGCACCTCGGCACATGACAACAAAAAGGTTAGCCATCACTGCCCCATTCCCAGTCGTGGGCTGATGGGGGTTCACATGGGTTCGGCCGATTCTCTAGCTAGGATTCTGGCCAGTTCAGCGAACCCCAAATGCCTGAGGCTGGCCACGCCCACCCTGCCCCTCCCAGGAGTCTCCATGCACTTTGTTCATGCCAGTTAAGGGCAGGGCCCATGTGGAGCCTCGGGGAGGGAGGAAAAAGAGCCTACTGGAGGTTCCAGAAGTCTGGAAACGGGCCTGTTTCTGGCCTCCGGAGCCTGCGGGAAGCAGTTTTCGCCCTCCCAGAGCTTCAAGGAAAGCTTCCAGAGCCTGGGGAGGGGGGGGCAATGCACCACCACCACCACCATAGTGCAGGAAGCTACCGTATTTTTAGGACTATAAGATGCACCTTTTTCCTTCAAAAAAAGAGGGTGAAAATCTGGGTTCGTCTTATACATTGAATACAGCATTTTTTGGCCTCCGGAAACCCTGCCCCCTTCATCAAAATGGACATGCATATCCTTTAGGAGGCTTCCAGAGTGCTCCTGGGGGCTGGAGAGGGCAAAAATGAGCAAAAAACAGGCTGGTTTATTGCTCGATTTGGTCCTCCCCCAGCCCCCAGGAGCGCACTACAAGACTCCTAAAGGTTATTCATGCCCCCCCTTTTTTTCTTACAAAACACGGCCCCGTTTTTGTGAAAAATAGACTATTTTGGGGAGGTCTGCTGAGTGCAAAAACTATATATTTTTTAATTTGCCTCTTCAAAATCTTATACTACGAAAAATACGGTGACTAGGCTATGCCCACCCTACCTATACCATTTCAGGCAAGGGACTATCCAATTTCTTTCTAAAAAACCTCCAGCGATGAAGCACCCACATCTGAGCCAAGATCAGATTAACTTGGAAAGGTCCCTGGGAAAATCCGTATTTTTTTTTGCTCCCTCGGCAGAGTTGGGTTTGAAAACTAGAGATTTAAGTGGTGAGGAAGGAGCGAAAGTGGCCAAGAACTCACTGGAGGGTGTCAGGGCAGGAGTTATGGACTGTGAGATTTTTAAAATCCCTGCAGCTTTGGAGATGTCATGTGAGGAAATTTGAAGTGTTGACAGATTCGAATTATGGACAGATCCATTTAGGGGATTGCCAAGCGCTTTGGAGTGGGCTGTCTAAATATAAACACTGGATAGTGGATGAACTGGGAGATCTTTTTCATAGCATAAATCCTCAGGCCAACTTAGTGCTGCCAAAAAATAACAACAACAACACAACAGTGAGGAAACAGTGAGAGCACCAGAAAGAGTAAATAAGGATTTCCCTCCGTCTTCCCCTGTGTCTCAGATGGCACAAATGGCAACCAAAGCAGTGTTGGAAGAAATATCCTCCTGGGTCAGGGGTGGGTTTCTGCCGGCGTTACTGCCGGTTCAGTGTGCTTGCAAGTTGTGCATCTGCAGAACATTAAAAATGCCCCCCCAAAAAACATGCCGTGGCAACCAGGGAGCCAGTTTTGGGGGGATGTGGCGAGCCTGCCATTCCTACCAATTCGGTGACCCAGTTGCAATTTCCACTACTGGTTTGCCCAAACCGGTGCCAACTAGTAGCAACCCACCTCCGTTCTGTGTCCAGTTCCAAGTGTGGAGAAAGACACGGGATTCATGGAAGTTGCTTGGAAAGAAGGTTAATTGATGATGGACAGGAACCACATCAGGGATGGGTTCTGGCTGCCGCTACTGCCGGTTCGCTCAGGGACGCGCTTTACATGCGCGCCCGCTTTGCATGTGCACACAGTTGATGCGCGCTACGTGTGCATGCACAGTACTAAAAAACAGAAGCAAAAAACAGGATGGTGGCGCCAAGAGAACCAGTTTGGGAGCGTGGCAGGCTATTTTGCTGAACCGGTCCAAACCAGTAGGAACCCACTTCTGGACCACATGGGTTGAGGTCCTGGGGGAAAAAGGGGATCACATGGCTTGAAGATCTTGAAGAAGAAAAAGGAGTGGGGGAGGTGCTGAGAGAGCCTGAGTCTTATACCCTCCCTTGGGCCCCTCCTTGGAGCTTCCTGTTCCTGTGTAAGAAATGTATTCTGATTGGTGGTCAGACTCCCAGGGGCCGGGGGATGGGGTCTTAGCTAACTTAGTAGGCTGCCTGTGCCCCAGGTTTGGTTGAGCCTTGCTGGCTGATGTAATCTTCCTAAGTGCCATGTGGTGAGATGGGTAGAGGGCTAATCCTACCATGTCCTTTCTTTTCTGTTGCAGATGAGCTGGCTCAGGCCTTAAGGGCCCATTGACAATGATGGGAGGGAGGGAGGAGTTTCTGCCTCCCTTTTAGGGGAAATATTCTACCCTTTTTAATATTTCCTAAAATATTTCCTTTTCCTAGGAGAGTTGGGGTGGGGGGGCTAACTTCCGACAGTAGCATGGCGGCTTTGATGTTGGGCTAGTACTAGGGGAACTCTAACCCCTCTTCCACCGTGGGAGCTCAGTGGGCCACTTCAGAAGAACCCCAGAAGGAAAGAGGAACATACACGTAATCAATGAACTGATCTTGTGGAGTCCTTGGTGCTCTCTGAGCTCGATTGTTTTCTTGAAGACGTTTCACTACCCAACCTGGGGACGTCATCAGGGCTAGAGAAGAACGGGGTTGGCTCTGTTGTTTACATATAAGTGGTTTTCCCCATTCCTGTTGGTGGGAGTGTTCTTGGTGGTTCTGTGGTTAGACAAACATAAGCAAGTACCTAATGAATTTTCTGGAGGCAAGTTGTTCCACTGGTTAATTGTTCTCCTCAGTTCTAGGTTGCTTCTCTCCTTGATCAGTTTCCACCCGTTGCTTCTTGTTCTACCCTCAGGGGCTTTGGAGAATAGTTTTTACTCCCTCTTCTTTGTGGCAGCCCCTCCTACCTGTGCAGTTGGATCCGCCCTCTGGAGCAGGCCCGAATGACGTCACCCGGAGCTACACACCCTGCGGGGAGGAGCTGCAACAGAGACATCTTACCTCTCCGCCGCCGCCTCCGGAACTGAGGCGCTCGGGGCGTGTCCGCCGCCAACTCGCCTACCTGAACGAGTACCCATGCACAGCATTTCCGCATGCGCCCTCGCTAGGGGGGAAGGAGTGCTGAGTCCTCGACCTGCGACCGGTCCTAAAGTCCTCGACCTACAACCGGCTGCAGGTTCTCGATTTACAACTGACAGCCGGCAACAGCCAAGCCGCGTCTGATTGGTCAAAGCGCGGCTGGCTGAGTGCGGGCTGCCAGGAGCACTCCCATTGGTCGCCCTGCTTGACAGCTCCGTATAAATAGCTGTCAAGCAGGGCAAGGTGCTGAATTCTGTTTGTATATAGTTCTTGCTCTGTTTGAAATAAACTGCTGTTCTAATTTACCTCACGTCTTGTATTCCCTCGATCCTTTACAGAAGGGACCTTGTAGGTCTTCTAGTCCAACCTGAGCAGGAGACCCTATACCATTTCTGACAAGTCTCTTCTTGAAATCTTTCACTGATGAAGCTCCCACAACTTCCGAAGGCAACTTCTGTTCCATGGGTTGATTGTTCTCACTGTCAGGAAATTTCTCCTTATTTCTAAGTTGAATCTCTCCTTGGTCAGTTTCCATCCATTATTCCCTGTCCAGCCTTCAGTGCTTTGGAAAAATAGCTTGACCCCCTCCTCTCTCTGGCAGCCCCTCAAATATTGGCAGACTGCTATCATGTCCCCCGCCCCTTCTCTTCACTAGACTAACCATGCCCAGTTCCCGCAACTATTCATTGCATGTTTTAGCCTCCAGTCTCCTAATCATCCTGGTTGCTCTTCTCTGCACTCTTTGTAGAGTCTCAACAGGTTGGGCCTCCTCCAGGTGCCATCAACCGGACAATGCCAGCTGGTGACTCCCCGGGGGAGGGCCTTCTCTGTTGCTGCGCCGGCCCTGTGGAACGATCTACCTGCAGAGATCCGGACCCTTACCACTCTCCCGGCCTTCCGTAAAGCCGTCAAGACCTGGCTGTTCCGGCAGGCCTGGAGCTGTTGATTGATATCCAGCCCCGCTTAGATGGAATGGGTGATGTGAATTTTAATACTGTATTTTTTATTTTTTATTTCTATTTTTAAATTTTAAATGTTTCTTGTCTGTTGTGAGCCGCCCAGAGTCCCTATGGGAGTGGGTGGCATACAAATTCTAATAAACTTGGAACTTGAAACTTTTTAATAGTGTAATGACCAAAACTGGATGCAGTATTCTAGGTGTGGCCTTACTAAGGCTTTATAGAGTGGTATTAGTACCTCCCTTGATCTTAATTGAATCTCTCTGTTAATGCAGTTTAGGATTGCATTGGATTTTTGGGGTGCCGGCCGTTTTATTCATTTTTTTTTCATTTTCCCTTTATTTGTATGCCGCCCTTTTCCCTGGGGGGACTCAGGGCGGCTCACAGTTCAAAAGTGTGGGGGAGGACAAACAATTTCCAACATACAGACAATACAACATATTAAAAAAAAAACACAACAGCCACACAAATTCGAGTGGGGTTAGAGTCTTAACCCCAGGCCAGCCGGGACAGCCAGATCTTTAAAGTGGCGTGGAAGGACTGGAGGGTGGTGAGGGTCCGAATCTCCACGGGGAGTTCGTTCCAGAGTGTCGGAGCAGCCACCGAGAAGGCCCTCCTCCGGGTAGTTGCCAGTCTACACTGGCTAGATGATGGAATTCGGAGGAGGCCTAATCTATGCGATCGTATCGGTCTAGTGGAGGTAATTGGCAGTAGGCGGTCTCTCAAGTACTTTGTCGTTAGAAAATGGGGAGGGCTTCCCTCCCCTCCTCTGACCAAGAGCCCTGACCATTAATGGGACAATTTGTGATCTCCAAATATTCTCCCTTGGATAAGAACTTTGCCCACTTCATCCACCTACTCCGTTAGGAAATTGGCCATCAGCCTGTGCGGCCTGAGAGTGGATTTAGGACTCAGATTCCAAGCTTCTATTCATTGGGTCATTTTTAATCGCACGGCTTTATCGAAGTGAGGCAAAATGCGGAGAACAAAAAAAAGGCATCCAGGCAGACAAAAGAGATTTCCAGGGCGACTCAGCTGTTCCTTTTCCTGAGGCCACGCAGTATTTCCTCAAGGAAGTGAGCGAAAGCTTTCGCGGGGATTAGGTGTGCGAAAAAAAACTGCCCTGGTGTAGCTCTGATGTACAATCGCAGGGGAAACACGCTTCCATGCTTTTTCTGTCGTGCATCTTTTCTATCTGGGAATTGCTCCCGTGGGAATGCAGGCAGTCCTCAACTTACAACGGTTCATTTAGGGACCCGTTCAAAGTTAAAGCAGCATTGTGAAAAGCGATTTACGACTCTTTTTTTTCAGATTTAAGACCGTCGTAGCATTCCCTGCGATCAACACAATAGCAGAGTTGGAAGGGACCTTGGAGGTCTTCTAGTCCAACCCCCTGCCTAGGCAGAAAACCCTATACCATTTCAGACAGATGGCTATCCAACATCTTCTTAAAGACTTCCAGTGTTGGGGCATTCACAACTTCTGGAGGCAACTTCTGTTCCACTGATTAATTGTTCTAACTGTCAGGAAATTTCTCCTCAGTTCTAAGTTGCTTCTCTCCTTGATTAGTTTCCACCCATTGCTTCTTGTTCTACCCTCAGGTGCCTTGGAGAATAGTTTGACTCCCTCTTCTTTGTGGCAACCCCTGAGATATTGGAACACTGCTATCATGTCTCCCCTGGTCCTTCTTTTCATTAAACTAGACATACCCAGTTCCTGCAACTGTTCTTCGTGTGTTTTAGCCTCCAGTCCCCTAATCCTCTTTGTTGCTCTTCTCTGCACTCTTTCTAGAGTCTCCACATTTTTTCTAGATCGTTGTGAACAAAACTGAATGCAGGATTCCAAGTGTGGCCTTACCAAGGCCTTAAAAAGTGGGATTAACCCTTCACGTGATCTTGATTCTATCCCTCTGTTTATGCAGCCTAGAACTGTGTTGGCTTTTTTGGCAGCTGCTGCACACACCTGGCTCATATTTAAATGGTTGTCCACTAGGACTCCAAGATCCCTTTCACAGTTACTATTGTTGAGCAAGGTACCACCTAAACTGTACCTGTGCATTTCGTTTTTCTTGCCTAAATGTAGAAATCACGTGATCAAAATTCAGATGCTCGGCAACTGGTTCTACTTACAGCTATTGCTGTGTCCCCAAGGTCACGTGATCGTATCTGCAAACCTTTGACAAGCAATCTCCATGGGGAAGCCAAATTCACTTAACAACCAGGTTACTCGCTTATCAACTGCCGGGTGTCCCTTAACAACCAGGGGGAAAGGAAGGTTGTAAAATGGGGCAAGATTCACTGAACACGTCTCACTTAACAACAGAAAAATTGGGCCTCAATTGTGGTCGTAAATCAAGGACTACCTGTAATAGGGAGCCATTTCTAGTGGGAAGTTTCAGATGGTTCCCGGAATGAGATTCTCTTCTAGAACAAGGGAAGTAGACTAGCTAATCTTCCAATCTTTCCATTGTACATTTCCATTGTAAAATTACATTTTACAGCTCTTCAAAAGAGCAACCAAGAGGATTAGCGGACTGTGATGAACAGTTGCGGGAACTGGGCCTAGTGAAGAGAAGGTCTAAGAGAGACATGATAGCATCTTCCAACATTTGAGGGGCTGCCAGAGAGAGGAGGGGGGTCAAGTTATTTTCCCAGGCACCCGAAGGCCAGACAAGGAAGAATGGATGGAAGCTGATCAAGGAGAGATTCAATCTGGAAATAAGGAGAAATTTCCTGACATGGAGAACAATCAACTAATGGAACAAAAGTTGCCTTCGGAGGTTTGTGGGAGCTTCATCACTGGAAGTTTTCAAGAAGACTGGACTGCCATCTGCCAGAAATGGTGCAGGGTCTCCTGCTTGGGCGGAGGGTTGGACTAGATGACCTGCAAGATCCCTTCCAACTGTTCGGTGAGCCGAGGTGGCGCAGTGGTTAGAGTGCAGCACCGCAGGCTACTTCAGCTGACTGCAGTTCTGCAGTTCAGCTGTTCAAATCTCACCGGCTCAGGGTTGACTCATCCTTCCATCCTTCCTAGGTGGGTGAAATGAGGACCCAGATTGTTGTTGGGGGCGATATGCTGACTCTGTAAACCGCTTAGAGAGGGCTGAAAGCCCTATGAAGCGGTATATAAGTCTAACTGCTATTGCTATTGCTATTAATCTGTACTCTATGATTCTGTGATGTTATTACCGAACAGCATTATAGGATGAGTCCATGGATCAACTCTCTCCCAACTTCAACTCCATAAAGCAGCTATTCAGCGGCACTTTGCCTAAGGACAAAGCTTTCCCTCTATCGGTCTCCTTACATTTCAAGCCCCTTTCAAAATCATTTTAGGAATAGCAATGGCTACCTCGGATAGAACAAATGGAGCAAATCCAGCCATTTAATTGGTTATCAATCCACATAAGGGTTCACTGCAGAATCGAACACTGAAAATAACAGTATAACAGAGTTGGAAGGGGCCTTGGAGGTCTTCTAGCCCAACCCTCTGCTCGAAACCTTGTACCATTTCAGACAAATGGTTATCCAACCTCTTCTTAAAGACTTCCAGTGTTGGAGCATTCAGAACTTCTGGAGGCAATTTCTGTTCCACTGATTAATTGTTCCAACTGTCAGGAAATTTCTCCTTAGTTCTAAGTTGCTTCTCTCCTTGATTAGTTTCCACCCATTGCTTCTTTGTTCTATCCTCAGGTGCCTTGGGGAATAGCTTGACTCCCTCTTCTTTGTGGCAACCCCTGAAATATTGGAACTCTGCTATCATGTCACCCCTAGTCCTTATTTTCATTAAAGTCGACATACCCATTTCCTCAACTGACAGCTAGAAAGTTAGAGAAGTAACTTCCTTTCACCCCACCCAAAAAATAATATATATTTGGCAAAAAGGATATATTCAAATAAGCCCGGTGAAGATCAGGATTTCCAGCTCCTTTCCACCCCTGCTAAAACATCATTCTTCTCTTTCTTTAAAATGTCATTTTTCCGTTCCGGCAAACGGGCTTGTCTGCCCTCAACCGTGTTAGCGGGGAGGTCAGCCCATCTCCAGGTGCAGAGGTCAGGAGCCAGGCTTGGCCCCTTGACGGAACATCGACAAAATCAACAAGGCTTGGCGTTGCTTATAAATTCTCGGAAACCCGTCTCCGTGATTGCCAGAATCCAGAGACAGAAGAACTTGGGAAAAGGCTGAGTGAGGGTACGCGCACAAGGAAAAGCCGGTGGTGGGAAAGAGCTCCTTCTGCCAAAATCCCACATGGCCAGAGGACCTGCTGTGTTAGGGACGCATTTCGATGTGTGTTTTGTTGCCGAGCAAGCAATTTTCATCGACACTTCCCAAGGTGAGGACCTCCAGACTCCCGTTTTCCTAATTCCCAAGCATCACAGATGGAATCCTTAAGCCTAAGATTACTTTCCCCCTCTTGAATGGGTTTTCTCAGGCAAACGGATGGCTAGAGAAACGTGGATTGAGGCCAGCTCACCTGACAGTAAGTGGAAACTTCCTGCAAGAATTGGGACACTGCTAAGTTCCAATCATACAAATGCTCAGCCCAGGAAATTGGTACAGTAGTCCTTGACTCACAACCATTTGTTTAGTGGCTGTTCCAACTTACCACGGCACTAAAACAAGTGACCTATGACCATTTTTCACACTTACGGCCGTTGCAGCATCCCCACGGTCACATGATCAAAATTCAGATGCTTGATAAGATTCATATTTATGACAATTGACATGTGATCCTCTTTTGCAACTTTCTGACGAGCAAAGTCAATATAGGCGAGCCAGATTCACTTAACAACCTGTTACCAACTTAACAACCGCAGGGATTCACTTAACAACTGTGGCAAGAAAGATTGCAAAATGGGGGAAAATAAATTCTCTTAAAAGCTGTGTGATTCACTTAACAAACATGTGACTCCCTTAATGACCAACAACTGGCATTCTGGCCATAAGATGAGGACTACCCGCACAGTTCCCTGTATCTTTCCATGTCTGACTTCGTGTGTTGTGTAGTACTGTTGTCCCCTGATTTCTTTGCTTGCTGGTCCTGGATGCGAAGAGCGCTCTGCATTTCATGCAATGAAACCATCATTTCATCTTCTTCTCTCTTTGATTTTCTGGAGACTCCACTGGGAACTTGATAGAACATTCGCTCTCCTCTGTGGGATATTTGATTTTTTTTGTCTGTGCTTCGTCTATGATTTTTTGGCACTAATACTACGTTTCTTTGGCATTTCATGTAGCTGTTTAAGCATCATTTAAAAAAAAAAAAAAAGTTCACGGCAACGCTTTTCAAATGAGGTTTTATTAGAAGTCTGTCACCCTTCGCAATGAAACCGCGCCTGACTGCATTCGAAATCTTACACAATTCTTTAATATTTACAATATGGTATAAGTATTGCTCAGCCACCTATCCACCGCTAGGAAAAACCAACGTTCATTGCAAAAATGTACAGTATTTTAAAACAAGCATGGGGGATGGAGTTGGGGAATGATACTACAAAATGGGGGAGGGGCATATTCAGAATGGGGGGGGGGGAATAAAGACTTTGGGAGGGGGAGACGATGTGGGCGAGGTCCATTTAGCAAACAAAAGACACCCACCCCCCTTCTTGTTGCAAACAAGCCTTTCCTATTTTAATAGGAAAACGGTGGACAACACGAAATAATATGTACGGTAATTGTTTCTCTAAGAAACGGAAACTTTAACCCATTCAACATTTGCAATAGGAGCTTTCTTGGGAAAGGTTTAAATTCTTTTACCAAGCAGCTCTCACTAAATAAAATAAAAAAGGGTAACAGAACATCTGTCTGATCTTGATCCATACAAATCATTTGACAGAATACATCCCAGAGTAGCTGGCAGAGGTCATTCCAGAACTACTGTACCACGTCTTTCAAAAATCCTGCAGCACCGGGGAACTACCAGAGGACTGAAAAAGAGCTGATATGGTTCCCATCTTCAAAAAAAAGGGGGGGAGGAACAGACCTGGGAAACTACAGACCAATCAGCCTAACATCGATACCTGGGAAGATACTGGAAAAGATAATTTAAAAAAAAAACAGATCTGCCAACATCTAGAAACGAGTAGAAGTCAGCATGGGCTTGTTAAAAACAGATCATGCCAAACCAATCTTAGTTCATTCTTCAACTTAGTGACGGAATTAGTAGAAATTACCCATCTGTCTGAAATGATGTGGGGTCTCCTGCTTAAGTGGGATGGGGGGTTGGATTAGAGATCTACAAGGTCCCTTCCAACTCTGTTAATCTCCCTCTATAGCAGTGTTTCTCAACCTTGGCAACTTGAAGATGTCTGGACTTCAACTCCCAGAATTCCCCAGCCAGCGAATGCTGGCTGGGGAATTCTGGGAGTTGAAGTCCAGACATCTTCAAGTTGCCAAGGTTGAGAAACACTGCTCTATAGAAAAGTGAAATGTCACTCACTCATCACGAAATCTCCAGAACCGTAAAGCTTACAAACTTGAAATTTGGCATGTATGTTCCTCTTGGCTTCTAGGTGCTTGCTAAGAAAGGGTTTTTCGAAGTGACCATCAGATCATTAGCATTTCTTATACAGTTATTAGCACGCTGTGATGCTTAGGAATTCTACTCCCCCTCCCCACCTGAAAAGAACTCTGTTCCAACTGCCAGTTGCCTCACAATCCATTACCTCAGTTCAAACTGGCAGACATTTTACTCCTTCACTCAGGAGCGGCCTGAGGCTCCTTACAGTATTAAACGTCGATACTTAACCAAAATGTCCACGCCTTCCACCTATGGAACTGCTTCCGGACTCAAGGCAGCGGGAGCGATATTCCCTTATGTGTTTCAATCACCGACCACCTCTGAGCCAACGGATTGAACCAGATATCTCTTCCATAGCCCAGTTACATAGTTTTGTCGCGAAGCACGGGTATCCAGCTAGCCTGTTAATAAATCTTAAGAGCAGACCACCGCTGGAGAGAAAAGGATCTATTCTCTTTCTGGGGTCTTGCAGAAGAGTTTCCACACGGCTTCTCCGAGCTCGGCACCAGACGCAGCGCAGCGGGCCTCTCCGATGATGCCTCCAACGCGGCTTATTTTAAATTTTGCAAAATCAAAATTTAACACCCATTACTTAAGCGGTGCAATCGGACGGTGAATAGTTTCGCTTTTCAGTAAGCACAGAGGTCCAAATCCTGAACCAGGTAGATGACAGGCAGTCCCCGACTTACAACAGCTCATTTAGTGAACCTTCGAAGTTACAATGGCAGTGAAAAATGTGACGTACGACCGTTTTTCACACCTATGACTGTTGCAGCATCTTTGTGGTCATGCGATCAAAATTGAGATGCTTGGCAACTGGTTCATACTTATGACTGTTGCAGGGTCCTGTGTGTGTGTGTGTGTGTGTGTGTGTGTGTGTGTTGTGTGTGACATTATTCGCTTTGGGCACGAGTGAAGTCCACGAGGAAGCCACATTTACTTAACAACTAATTGCTGAGTGATTCAAATCTGCGGTGATTCACTTAACAGCTGTGGCAAGAAAAATCGCAAAATGGGGCAAAACTCACTTAACAAATGTTTCCTTTAGCAACATAAACATTGAGCTCAATTGTGATCGTAACCCGAGGACTACCTATATACAGTCTAAACAAGGGACCCCAACTGGTTTTGAAATGCAGATTCGGGAGCGTTTGGTACAGTCAGTCCCCGCTTAAAGACTGGCCACTTAGCGACCATTTGAAGTTACGACGGACTACTCAAAAGGTAATTACCCAGATTCAAAGTTCTGACTATGCCCCCCCACCCTCCCAGTCATAGGTTCACCTTATGACGGCCATGTTTGCTTAACAACCACTACAGAAAAACAAAGTCCTAAGATTGGTTTGGTCATAGGATGACCTGCGTAACGACTGGCACAACTTATGACTATAGATCCAGGTTCAATTACCGTTATTAAGTTGAGGACCCTGCATTAAGGAATTTCCAGGGATTCTCTATTCACTCTCTCTTCTTAGTATGGAATTTGTGGTTGAAAGGGGTAGAAATAAATTAAAAAGAAACGTTAACTTCTCCATTCAGGTTTTTGAACGATATTAAATGAACTGGAAGCCCAAACTCTCCTCCACCTTCCAGATTGCAATCTTCCCTTCTTCCTTTCCCCCTCCGCTCAGAACGTAGCGATCCTCGGCGGAGCACAAGGACTTCACCACATCCGTGTGTCCAACCAACTCTTTTTCCACCAATTTCCTTTCCGTATCCATCACGTAGATTTTCCCTTTGACCGTGCCCTGGGAGAGTCCTCGGCCACCAATCCACATCTGGAAAGGAAATCAAACTTTTAGAAAAAGGCGTCTACGAGGGGCTTGAAGGGTTTGGGGCAGGGGTCAGCAACCTTAAAACACTCAAAGAGCCATTTGGACCCGTTTCCCACAGAAAAAACACCGGGAGCCACAGAAACCTTCCCGTGCCTGACTATTTCCTGAGCGCCCACAAAACTAGTGCATGTAATTTGAATTAAAGGTTCCGTTTTCTTCCAAAACTTTGATTCTTCTTGGGTTTATCCAAGGTTGGCCTACTGGGGATCGAAAAACTCAATAAATGGCGTGCTGGTGGGGGCCGCGACATATATTTTCAGCAACAGGGAGTCGCAGCAGAGGGATGAAAGAGCCACAGGCGGCTCCAGAGCTGCAGGTTGCTGACCCCTGGTTTGGGGAAACTCGGAAGGTGCATGGATTTGTCTGTTACGCCTTGGGCATTTATTAAACTCAATGTTCTTTTTTCGTAACAAGTGCACAAGCCTAAGAAAAGTCGATGTTTTTCTTCGGCATTACAATGTGAATCATCATCTTCTTTTAATGACCCCCATAATCCCTTGCAGGGTGGAGTCTCAGCAACTGAGTGGAGTTGAGTGCTTACTGGCCGGGCGCCCTTCCTGTCGCCAATGAGGAGGTTTTTTTCCAGCAGATTATTCTTATTGTGTCGAGAGAGAGAAATATCTGCCTCCACCTAGGATTGAACTCACAGCCATTACGACATGAGTGTCCCCTGATATTCCAGGTCATCTTTTCTGCTTTGAAAATGGATCTCTCGTGGCTCAAATATCCATCCATGCAAAGCAAATGTTTTTATTTACCATCCATCCATCTTTCTATGGCTGTTATAGAGTTTATTACAATATCATCAGCAGAAAAGGGGATTTTTTAAGCAACAGAACAATGATTAAAAAGTGAGGATCAATTAGTCATACCTGATTTTCATCAGAGGTAAAATACAGGCTACAAATAGTATACACCTACCTTATTTGACCTCTGGGATCACAGGGGTGTTTTTCAAACGAGGTCACTTTAAGATGTGTGGACTTCAACTCCCAGAATTCCCCAGCCAGCCATGCCTTCATGAATTCAGGGAGTTGAAGCCCGCACATCTTAAAGTGACCACGTTTGAAAAACACAGGACTAGCCAATTAGAGGCCTAATGTTAGGCCATGCCCTCGTATTAGAGGTACCCTAAAATGGGGAAAAATATTTCAGCATATATTCCTGGTTTTACACCTGTAGGTATAATGCAATGCAATGTAGGTTCAATGGTCATTCACTGCCCCCTAGTGGTCAAATCCATATATAAAATCAGAGTTCTGGCCCCATAATAGATGATTTATTATAAAAAAATTCATTGAATGTTCCTTCCTTCTTTCTTTGAGCTAGGAGCTTTGAGCCATCCTAGGTGTAGTAATATTTTTGTCTCTATTAATTAATAAAATAAGGTTGTAAATGGTCTAGGAAAGCCGATTCTTGTCCGCCCTGTCCTTTCGAACACTTACGTCATTTTTACGGCTTTTTAAAAATTGGTCCTTGCTGCTTTTCTAAATACTCAAGGCAGCAAATATATTTAATGCTCCTTGCTCCTCCTGTTTTTCCGACAAACAACAACCCTGTGAGGTGGGTTGGGCTGAGAGTGACTGGCCCAGAGTCACTTAGCTGGCTTCCATGCCTAAGGTGGGACTAGAACTCACCATCTCCTAATGATTGTCCAAAGTCAGGCATCCAGCTTTCATGCCTAAGGCAGGACTAGAATTCACCATCTCCTGGTGATTGATCCAAAGTCACCCAGCTGGCTTTCATGTCTAAAGTAGGACTAGAACTCCCCATCTCCTGGTGATTTGTCCAAAGCTACCCAGCTGGCTTTCATGCCTAAAGCAGGACTAGAATTCCCCATCTCCTGGTGATTGGTCCAAAGTCACCCAGCTGGCTTTCATGTCTAAAGTAGGACTAGAACTTCCCACCTCCTGGTGATTTGTCCAAAGCCACCCAGCTGGCTTTCATGTCTAAAGTAGGACTAGAATTCACCATCTCCTGGTGATTGGTCCAAAGTCACCCAGCTGGCTTTCATGTCTAAAGTAGGACTAGAACTCCCCATCTCCTGGTGATTGGTCCAAAGTCACCCAGCTGGCTTTCATGACTAAGGTGGGACTAGAACTCTTCATCTCCTGGTGATTGTCCCAAAGTCAGGCATCCAGCTTTCATGCCGAAGGCAGAACTAGAACTCCCCATCTCCTGGTGATTGGTCCAAAATCACCCAGCCTGCTTTCAGGCCTAATGCAGGACTAGAACTCCCCACCTCCTAATCACTGGCCCAAAGTCACCCAGGCGGCTTTCGTGTCTAAAGCTGGACTAGAACTCCCTATCTCCTGGTTTCTAGCTTCCTGCCTTAACCACTAGAGCAAACTGTCTCTCATTTTAAGCAAACCGTTGGATTTGCCGTTCCCCAAATTCCACGACACTGGCGCAAATCCCTACAGCGGAAGATCCTGAGGAATCCCTGCAGGTTTGGCTTACCTGGTTTTTCACTTTGATCATGCAGGTGATCTCGGAGCAATCCTGCAGGCTCATCTTTTGCAAGGGGGTGGAGAAATCCTCCATGCTCCAGATCAAGAGCTCGCAGCTGCCGGCCCAGGAAGCCCAGACTTCGCCCCGCTGAGGCCCAAAGAAATAGAAACAGGCAACGTCAGATGACGGCCTAGAACAGTGTTTCTCAACGTTGGCAACTTGAAGATGTCCAGACTTCAACTCCCAGAATTCCCCAGCCAGCGAATGCAGCGAAACAGAGTTCTTTTCAGGTGGGGAGGGGGAGTAGAATTCCTAAGCATCACAGCGTGCTAATAACTGTATAAGAAATGCTAATGATCTGATGGTCACTTCGAAAAACCCTTTCTTAGCAAGCACCTAGAAGCCAACAGGAACACACGTAGCAAATTTCAAGTTTGTAGGCTTTACGGTTCTGGAGATTTCGTGATGAGTGAGCGACATTTCACTTTTCTATAGAGCAGTGTTTCTCAACGTTGGCAACTTGAAGACGTCCGGACTTCAACTCCCAGAATTCCCCAGCCAGCATTCGCTGGCTGGGGAATTCTGGGAGTTGAAGTCCGGACGTCTTCAAGTTGCCAACGTTGAGAAACACTGGCCTAGAAGATTCTGGATGGCGGGCTTTGCTTGAAGCTGCCACAGCAGCCCGGGTAGAAATTTCCAGTAGCCCTCAACTGAAAACGATTCGTTTAATGACCGTTCAAGCGGTGAAATCAGCGACTTATGGCTGTTTTTCCACACTTGCCAACTGCTGGGAGTGTCCCCATGGTGACGGGATCGCAAAATTCAGACCCTCGGCCACGGATTCATATTTATGACGGTTGCAGCATCGTATCGGGGTCGTGTGATCCCTTTTTTTTGCGACTCTTCTGACGAAAAATAAAATCAACGGGGAAGCCAGATTCACTTAACGACCGTGTTCCCAACTTGGCCAGTGACTCATATTTATGATGGTTGCGGTGTCCCGGGGTCACGTGACCACCTCTTGTGAATTTTTGGCCATGGGGAAGCCAGATTCACCTCACAACTGGGGTAACAACTTAATAATAGCAGGGATTTACTGAACAGCTGGAACAGGAAAGGTGGTAAAACGGGGCAAAGTTCATTTAACAGCTGTCCCACTTAGCAACAAAAATTTTGGCCTCCACTGTGGTTATAAGTCGAGGACTACTTGTTGTGGCCCGCCAGCAGAATTGGCAGCAGATTCGGACAGTGAAAAGGTTGGGGAGGAACCTGGGCCGGTCCTGGAGTCTGGGGAAGGCTCTGAGGAGGGCTCTGCGTCGGAGGCAGAGAGGGGGCCAGGGCCGTCTGACAGTTATCAGCTGCCTTCAGAGGCGGACATCAGTGATGCAGACGAACAGCTGGAGCCTGTTCCCAGTGTGCGCATGCGCAGAGTTGCCAGACGAAGGGAACAGCTAAAGAACAGGGGTCGATTTGGGAGTAAGGCCACAGGTGGACGGTGAATGGCCCCTCCCAGAGGGAATAAAAGAGGAGCAACAGGGGAGTGGAGTTTGCAGGAGACCATTAGTTCGTTTAATTGGTTCATGACTCTCCGAGACTCCTTGCTAAGTTTTGCAGATATCGGCCTGGTAGCTCTCCAAGCCAGATAAGGTCTGTGACCGTAAATCCTCCCTCGAAAGAATTTGCGGGATGTGAACGAGCGGAATTCAGAGGAAATTACTAAAAGGGTTTTTTGTCGGGACAAGGAGTTTGCTTCAGGCTCTTGGGAAGCCTCAGTCAGGACGCTACCTGTGTGCAATGCTAGGAATAGGTTACCTCAGGAAACAACTGGAAGCAGAGCAGAGGCGTGAGGGGGTCGGTGAGCACGTTTTCCAGTTTCACCTTCTGGCGAACCATCCCGTTTGTGGTGACCACAACGATGTAGTCTTGTATACCTTAAAGCAAAGAGACAGCGCAGAGTTTAGGACTGGAAACAAGGCCTTCGAGAGAAACCGCGACGCGAGAGAAAGGCGAAAAGCAAGAGGGCTTTAAACGGTAAATCTGGTATTAGTCCCATCCGGTACGGGTGGTCCTCGAGTTACAACAGTTCACTGAGTGACCGTTTGAAGTTACAACAGCACTGAAAAAAGGGGACGTGATTGTTTTTTCACCCTTATGACTGTTGCAGTGACAAGATAAAACTTATGTCAGAGTGTGCACAGAGTGACTACTAATTTGAGACAACCCAGGAGCAAAATACCACACACGGAGGTTTGTCTTTTAAACAGTGGTTATATACAAGACCGATGTATAGATGCCGTATTTTTCAGAGTATAAGATGCACCTTTTTCCCCCATAAGAGGGTGAAAATTTGGGTGTGTCTTATATACCAAATGTAGCCCTGTCCACCCACCAGCCCCAACCCTTTGGCCTCTGCCTCCCAGCAATTTACCTCCTTGCAGCAAACGGGGGAAATGGGGCTCGCGGAGGCGGCAATACGCTATGCCAATCCCTGCAGCCTTGAAACAGCTGATCATTGGGAGGCCTGTGCTGAAACTGAAATTG
The DNA here is from genome assembly GCF_009769535.1 of Thamnophis elegans. Taxonomy (NCBI): domain Eukaryota; kingdom Metazoa; phylum Chordata; class Lepidosauria; order Squamata; family Natricidae; genus Thamnophis; species Thamnophis elegans. Next base: position 76,237,501 of record NC_045548.1, on the reverse strand, counting down.
AAAGTGAAACTTGCTGTTTGCTGCAAGGAGGCAAATTGCTGGGAGGCAGAGGCAGATTTTTTCTTCTGCTAATCAGACTAAACTGCAGCCAAGGTGGCGCAGTGGTTAAGTGCAGCACTGCAGGCTACTGCTAGATCAGCAGGTCAGCGGTTCAAATCTCACCGGCTCAGGGTTGACTCAGCCTTCCATCCTTCCGAGGTGGGTAAAATGAGGACCCAGATTGTTGGGGGCAATATGCTGACTCTCTGTAAACCGCTTAGAGAGGCCTGAAAGGCCTATGAAGCGGTATATAAGTCTACTGCTATTGCTATTGCCAACAAAAGTGCGTATAGTCAAGGCTGTGGTTTTCCCAGTTGCAATGGATGGCTGTGAAAATTGGACCATAAGGAAGGCTGAGCGCCAAAGAATGGAGGCCTTTGAACTCTGGTGCTGGAGAAGACTCCTGCATTGAGTCCCTTGGATTGCAAGGCGATCCAACCGGTCAGTCCTAGAGGAGATCAGCCCTGGCTGCTCTTTAGAAGGCCAGATCCTGAAGAGGAAACTCAAAGACTTTGGCCACCTAGTGAGAAGGAAGAAGGACTCCCTGGAGAAGAGCCTCATGCTGGGAAAGATGGAGGGCAAGAGAAGAAGGGGACGGCAGAGAATGAGGTGGCTGGATGGAGTCACCGAAGCAGCCGGCGTGAGTTTAAATGGACTCCAGAGGATGGTAGAGGACAGGAAAGCCTGGAGGAATGTTGTCCATGGGGTTGCGATGGGTCGGACATGATTTTGTGACTAACAACAACAATCTGTCATCTTGACATCATCAGGATGCCCCAGGAACAATACAGAAAGATGGAAAGGGCTGAGATTAAAGGCAAGGCGCAGTACTTTAAAGTAGGAAGTATTTTAGAAGATCCCTGAGCGTGCGATGCTGGAAACTCACAGCACCAAAGTCGATGCTTGTAGAACTGGATCGAAGTCACCATGTTGAAGGGCAGCTGGAACCTGCGGTTCACTTTCAGAGAGCTGATGTTCCAGGCAATCACGGTGCCGTCCACGCTGCACGAATACACCTCGCTGCTCGAAGGGATTAAGAAACACACGTCTTACAAACCCTTGCAAAGATCAGCACAGGTAGTTCTCCAGTTATGGCCCTAATGCTCCTGAGCGCCGTTTTAAGCTGCGATGGCCTCCTGCAACCCTCTGCCAACTCCTGAGCTCCATTTTCAGCTACGACGGTCTCCTGCAACCCTCTGCCAGCAAAAATGGGCTCCTGAGTTCCGTTTTCAGCTGCACCTGCCTCCTGCAACTCTCTGACAGCAAAAACAGCCCCCCTGAGCTCCGTTTTCAGCTGTGACACTCTCCTGCAACCCTCTGCCAGCAAAAATGGGCTCCTGAGCTCCGTTTTCAGCTGCAATGGCCCCCTGTAACCTCTGCCAACAAAAACAGGCTCCTGAGCTCCGTTTTCAGCTGCAACGGCCTCTTGCAACTCTCTGCTAGCAAAAACAGCCCCCCTGAGCTCCGTTTTCAGCTGCGATGACCTCCTGCAACCCTCTGCCAGCAAAAATGGACTCCTGAGCTCCGTTTTCAGCTCCAACAGCCCCCTGTAACCTCTGCCAACAAAAACAGGCTCCTGAACTCCATTTTCAGCTGTGACACTCTCCTGCAACCCTCGGCCAGCAAAAGCAGAGCTCGGGAGGGTTGCACGCACCCCTCACAAGCTCCGTTTTCACTGGTAGAGGGACCATGGGCCAGTCCTTCGCTGTTTCCAGGGCGGCCCCACGGGCCACATCTAAGCACCCCACAGGCCACATCTGCCCCCCCCAGGCCTTGACATCCCTGCCCTAATGGATTACCCATAAGACTGACCCAAATTTAGGGCTGTCTTTGTGGTGGTCGTGGTTTGCTATGGGGAAGTTTGGCCGAAAACCCCAGAAGTAAATAGTGCCTTTTGGTAAAAAAGATGGCATAAAACATGGCCATGTGACCATAGGATACCGGAAGCAGCTGTAAATGTCATCTGGCAGTCGAGAGTCCGAAGGGCAGGTGCTATGACCATTAGGGGAGGGGGAGGATCTGTCAGAACCTTGGAACCAAATCAAAAGTGCCCTTAGGAAGGTCTGTCATAACTTTGAACAGGCACTAAGTCAGTGTTTCTCAACCTTGGCAACTTGAAGATGTCTGGACTTCAACTCCCAGAATTCCCCAGCCAGCATTCGCTGGCTGGGGAATTCTGGGAGTTGAAGTCCAGACATCTTCAAGTTGCCAAGGTTGAGAAACACTGCACTAAGTGATTGTCTGCACCTGAAACCTAGACCAATTCTGGGCTTTCCAGATCAGCTCCTCCTATTGCTGGCTCTTCCTGAAATTCTTCCTCTAGATTTTTTTTTTAATAAGGGCCACCATCCCTGCCATCCTCCACCCACCTGGGTAGACTCTCTTTGGTACCCACAACGATGTCCACAATTTCATAGCGATGGTCATTCAGTTGCTTGTTGCAAGACATGCTGTGGGTGTTGATCAGGTAGATGACGGAATCTGCAGAGCCGATCCAAACTTGACTTTGTTCTGCCATGATCATACATTTCTGAGGAAAAGAGAGAGAGAGAGAGAGAGAGGGAGGGAGGGAGGGAGGGAGGAAGACAGAGAGACAGAAGAGAGAGAGAAAGAGAGAGAGAGACAGAGAGAGAGACAGAGAGAGGGCGGGGAAAGAGGGGGAGAGAGACACAGAGAGAGACAGAGAGACAGAGACAGAGACAGAGAGAGAGAGAGACAGAGAGAGAGACAGAGAGAGAGACAGAGAGAGAGAGACAGAGAGAGGGGGAGGGAGACAGAGAGAGACAGGGAGAGAGAGAGAGACAGAGACAGAGAGAGAGAGAGAGAGAGACAGAGAGAGACAGAGACAGAGAGGGACAGAGAGAGAGAGAGAGGGACAGAGAGACAGAGAGAGGCAGAGAGAGAGAGAGAGAGGCACAGAGACAGAGACAGAGAGAGAGACAGAGAGAGACAGAGACAGAGAGAGACAGAGACAGAGATAGAGAGATAGAGAGACAGAGAGAGAGAGAGAGAGGGAGGGAGAGAAAGATGTAATTCAAAACCTCTGAAGAACTTACTGTATGTGACTCTTCCCCCCTTTTATTTACTAAAAATCTACTGATCATCATCATCATCATCATCTTTTAATGATGCCATAATTCCTTGTGGGGTGGACTCTGGGCAACTGAATGGAGTTAGTGGAGCGTTTAATGGCCGGATGCCTTTCCTGTCACCAATGCGGAGTTTTGTTCAGCAGATATATTCTCATTGTGTCCAGAGAGAGAAATCTCTGCCTCTACCTAGGATCGAACTCAAAGGCTCTTGATTGTGAGGTGAGAGGCTCCACCTTTAGGCCACCGCACCACTCCATTAGAAATCTACAGATACATGGGGAATATTATTTCAGTATACTAGATTATTCATTAAATTGATTGTTTAATTCTTTCTGTATTGTATTGTATTATTAATATATATGTATATACTATAGAAATGGCTGTGTGTGTATGTCCCAGCATAACTCTGGAATGCCTTGAGCAATTTCAACCAAACTTGGTACACAGATGACTTACTCTCTGGAAACAAATACTGTGGGGGTAAGACATCCCTAACACCCCTCAATATGTGTGTGTTCTGTTAAGATACAGCCTGTTGTGCCTTAAAATGGCTTCTACTGTGCTACCATAAAATGAATTCTACTGTACAGCACAGTGGAGTTGCCATGGTAATGGCTTTACAGTGCTCCACAAGAGGGCTCCCTCTGCTAAGAGAGAAAATCCAACATTAGAAATCCTGTCTAATACAGGATTAGGATAAATAAATACCTGGGCAACATTGGGTTATCAACTGGTCTAAAATAAAAAGTGGAGTGTTCTCCAGAGCATACTTCTACTAATATGAATAGCACAAGTAATTGCTTTAATATGCCTTTTTTTAAGAGAGGAAGATCCCCAAAACAAACATGGTTTTCTTCCGAAGAAGAGGCTGGAGAAGGATATGTGGTCCTTCCTCTCTTGGGTCCTTAACCAAGGTAGACCATTGTATGGAAAAGCACATTCCCCAGCAAATTCGCTAAGAAAGGATTTTTCAAAATGACCAACAGGTCATTAGTATTTCTTATACAGTAATTAACACGCTCTGATGCTAAGGAGTTCTACTCCCCCTCCCCACTTGAAAAGAACTCTGTTCCAACTGCCAGTTGCCTTATATTAATACGCTGTGATGCTAAGGAGTTAAACATTCTACTCCCCCTCCCCACCTGAAAAGAACTGTGTTCCAACTGCTAGTTGCCTCACATTCTGTTACCTCATTCAAACTGGCAGACGTTCCGCTCCTTCACTCAGGAACGGTCTGAGGCTCCTTAAAGTACTAAACATCGATACGTCACCAAAATGTCTACGCCTTCCACCTATGGAACTGCTGGGAGCGATATTCCCTTATGTGTTTCAATCACCGACCACCACTGAGCCAACGGATTGAACTGGAATGAACTGGATTTCTCCTGCATTGCCCGATCACTTAGTTTCGTCGCGAAGCACGGGTATCCCGCTAGTTTTAGTATATTTCTCAATCAACTGTGTGGATTTCAACTCTCAAAATTGTCCAGCCACCAACCTGGGCTGGGAAATTTGGAGTGTTTACGTATCTTAAAGTTGCTGAGGTTGAGAGACACTCTACTACCAATAATTTTTTAAAAAAAGGCCAATGTGAAGGACACGGAACCTTATCTGCTAAAACAAATGAAAAGAAAGCCATCAAACCAGAGTGAGATACTTGAGAAGTTTGAAAGATGTGTTTTTCCTCGAAGACATTTTGCTTCCCATCCAAGAAGCTTCGTCAGTTCATCAAGTTCAGCCCATCGGAACTGACGAAGCTTTTCAGATGAGAAGCGAAATGTCTTCGAGGAAAAACACAGAAATTCCAGCTGCTTTTTGGAAAAACACCTTTGGGACAACCATGACCTGGATGACTGAGGATCTCCGCAGACTTGGAAGGATTTCGAAGTATGATTTGAAAATGTCCATGATAATTCCATCGTCAAAGTCACCTACCAGTTTGGAGTTCCCCACTTTAAAAGAATGCTGTAGGGACCACGTTGATGCATCGAAGACCACAACTTTCCCTCCATTCAAAGCGCACCATAATTTTGGATGGGCTTCTCCATGTTTTTCTGTGGGTTCCAGCTGCCCTAAAGAGTGGAGAATTTTACATTATATGCTTGGAATATATATACCGTATTTTTCGGAGCATAAGACGCACTGGAGTATAAGACACACCAAGGTTTTGAAGAGGCTTTTTTTTAAAAAAAGAGGGGGTTTTGCACTCTGCAAACCTCTCAAAAACGGCCCGTTTCCCCCCCAAAAAAAGGCATGAAAAACCTTTAGGGGGCTTGCAGAGTGCTCCTGGGGGGAGCAAAAACGAAACGGGCAAACAAAACGGGCCCAATTTTTGTCAAAAAAAGTGCATGCATAGACTTTAGGAGGCTTATAGAATACTCCTGGAGGCTGGGAGGGGGCAAAATTGAGCAAAAAAACAGCCCGTTTTTCACTCATTTCTGCCTCCCCAGCCCCCCAGGAGCTCTCTGAAAGCCTTCTACAGGTTCTGCACGGCCATTTTGGTGAAGGGGGCAGGGCTTTGAGAGGCAAAAAATGATGTATTCAGCGTATAAGATGCACCCAGATTTTCAGCCTCTTTTTTGAGGGAAAAAGGTGCGTCTTATAATCTGAAAAATACGGTGTGTATATGTGTGTGTGTACACATACACACAATATGTGTGTGTGTGTGTGTGTGTGTGTGTATTGTGTCACAGATGAGAGCTAAATAGCTTGAAATAGATCTATACTAGTCTCCCATTTATTTATTTATATATTTATTTATATATATAACTGTGTGTGTGTGTGTATGTTCCAGCATAATAATTCTGGAACCCCTCAAGCAACTTCAACCAAACTTGGTATACAGATGACGTACTCTCTGGAAACAAATACTGTGGGGGTAAGACACCCATAACACCCCTCAGGGTGTTTGTTCTGTTAAGCTACAGCCTGTTGTGCCTTCAAATGACTTCTACTGTTACTGCCGAAAAATGGCTTCTACTGTACAGTGCAGTGGAGTTGCCATGGTAATGGCTTCAGTACTCCACAAGGGGGCTCCCTCTGGTAAGGGAGAAAATCCAACATTAGAAATTACGTTTGGTTCAAAACATTTCCCCCCTAGAAATAGATATCCGGGCAATGCCGGGTTATCAACTAGTTTATGAAAAAACTAGATATTCCCAAGATTTGCAGTCGCCTAGAAGGCTTTGCAGTCAACCTCCTTGGTCCAGTGTGCACGACGGGCCATTGCAAGGGATCACAGCAACACATTTGGTGCTGCAGCAAAGAATGCTATTGAATATTAGAACACAGAAGGGAGCTTGGAGGTCTTCTGATTCAACCCTCTGCTCAAGTAGGAGATCCTATAGCAGCCCAGACAAGCGGCTCTCCAGACTCTTCTTGAAAACCTCCAGTGATGGAGCACCCACAACTTCTGGTGGCAAGTTGTTCCACTGATGGATTGCTGCCAGGAAATGTCTCTTTAGTTCTAGCTTGGATTTCTGTTTAATGTTTAATCCTTCCATTCCCCAAATGACCAGTTGTCTGCAAGGAGTATAAACCCTTCCGTTCCCCAAGTCAGAGCTGAAGAAGCTTCTCGGATGAGAAGGGAAAGGTCTTCAAAGAAAAAGGAAGTCCAGTTGCCTCCTGAAAAAGCATCTTTGGGACATCCATAACCTGCATGAGTGAGAATCTCTACAGACTTTGGAGAACATCTTCTCAACTCCTCCTTTACGATGTCATTTGCTGAATACTTTCTCATGGGTATAAAGGTAGATCTTGGATCCCGAACAATTCCCGCAACACTCGAAGTTGGCCTTCAGTGAAGATCAGTGGTCCCACAGCTGAGCCTTGAAGCTGGATGGGTTTAGGCATTTCTTTGTCCACATCAGAACTCACCTAGGCTTCTCCAAAAAGCATGAAGCAGATTCCTAGTCCCGGCAAAACCCCTTTTATTAAACGAATGTGAATTCCTCTCATTCACATTCAGCGAAGGCCTGGCAAACAGTCCTTCAAAGGTGAATTTATCACCACAGACCTTATCTAGCTTGGAAAGCTGCCAGGTGAGTATTTTCCAAGTGCAGTGCAAGGAAAGTCTTGGCACAGAGTCTCTGAGATTCACAGACAGATCTTCACACTCCTGAAATGAACGAATTGTTTCCTGCAAAAGGCCACTCCCCTTTTGATCCTCTTTTATTTCCAATGGGAGGGGCCATTCACCGTCCACCTGTGGCCTTCCTCCCAAGTCCACCCTGATTTCTACGCTGTTCTTTTCTTCTGGCAGCTCTGCGCATGGGCACACTGGGAACAGGCTCCAGCTGTTCCTCTCCCTCACTGATGTCTGACTCCGAAGGCAGCTAATAACTGTCAGAGGGCCCTGGCCCCTCTCTGCCTCCAACACAGAGCCCTCATCCGAGCCTTCCCCAGACTCCAGGACTGGCCCATGTTCCTCCCCAACCTCTCCTCACTGTCCGACTCAACTGCCAGTTCTGCTGGCAGGCCACAACAACCTTGGACCATATTGTTGGGATACCACTGTATACCCCCCCCCCCCATTTTAATGAACGTAGGGAATGAACAGGTTACATCGTGAGTTAAGGCCACCTTCAATTCCATACCTGGTGTATACAGCAAGACTTCCACTGCTTGTGGGAAGGTTTCATCAGCTGATGGGTTGATCTTATGCTTTAGTGTTTCAGAAGTTGTTTTGGGGACCATCATGGGCCCTGGACAAACAGGAGACAGGCATGTTTAAAGATGGTTATAGGCAGTGGTGAGATTCCATTTTTTTCCCCAACAGGTTCTGTGGGTGTGGCTTGGTGGGCGTGGCATGGCTTAGTGGGCGTGGCAGGAGGTTACTGCAAAATCCCCATTCCTTCCCGGTCAGATGGGACTCGGGAGGCAGAGAATAGATGAGGGCGGGGCCAGCCAGGGACGATTTTTACCGGTTCTCCGAACTACTTAAAATTTCCGCTACTGGTTTTCCAGAACTGGTCAGAACCTTCTGATTACCACCTCTGATTATAGGGCCAAAAGGAAACCAGTTCTGAAGAACCAGTAGCGGAAATTTTAAGTAGTTCGGAGAACCGGTAAAAACCGCCTCTGGCTGGCCCCGCCCCCATCAATTCTCTGCCTCCCGAGTCCCAGCTGATCGGGAAGGAATTGAGAGAAGACTGATCAGGAAGAAAAGGCAAGCTCTCCCCAGAGAAAGCCATGTAAGTGATCTATAGCAATTCTTGGTATCCTTCATACCTAGGAGCTTATTATGGTCACTTGCAACTCTGCACTTGGACTACTAACTTAACACAAGAACGTAAAGAAGGTCACACAATTCACACCACCAAAAGAGTGGTGCAGTATGGCCTACAGGTGGAGCTCTCGCCTCACAATCAAGAGGCTGTGAGTTCGATCCTAGGTAGAGACGGATATTTCTCTCTCTGGGCACGTTAAGATTATATCTGCTGAATATAACTCCGCAATGGCAACAGGAAAAGCATCTGGCCAGTAAACACTCAGCTCCATTCAGTTGCCCAGACTCCACCCCGCAAGGGATTATGGGGGTCGTTAAAAGACGATGATGAGAAGAATGTTATCTACTGTAAACGACCCACCAGCTCACCTTCGTTCCTCATCCTGTCAAAGTAAGATAGCTTCGAAGCAGCGTAGATTATTTTGGAGGACTGCAGAGAACCCACTACGGCGTCCATCAGAAGGACGTTGGTGAGGGCTTGTTGAAGGTACTGTGGATCCTGAAACGGAAGAGATGGGATGTTGAGATGAACCACCAGGTGTCACAAACCCGATTGCAACTTGCACGTGTTTTGCACATGAGATTCCATGTGAATTTTCCCCAGCGTACATTGTGGGATCATGTATAGAGTTCTGGGCCTCTTAACATACAATATTCTGTATATAAGAAACCGAAATATGAATGTGGAATTGCAGATTTTACTCCTTAAAGTACAACTTTGCCTTTTTGGGGGAGAAGCAGCTCGTGTGTCAAATCTGAAGTTGACCTGTCCGAAGCCATTTTGAGGCTTCAGTGTTGCCACACTGGAGCCGAGGGCTAGGGTGGGGAGAATGGAGATAGCTGGGGTTTTTTAGCCAAAACGAAAGACTTTCTCTTGAGAACCAAGGACATTCCCACAGGTGGCCAGAGAGAGGAGGAGTGAAGTCACCAGGCAACTTGACGGCAGCGTGATTGGACCATGTGACTGATTGTTTGGGAAAGAGGACAAACTTTTATTTTTAATTAGGTGAAAACCGCTGGAACCTTCAGAGTTGGTTTTCACCAAGTCTGCGTCAATATGATATATCCAATAAAGCTGTTTTTGAGGAATCTACCTGCCTCGGAGTCCTGTTCGTTGATGGCGTATTATTTGACACTATGTTTGAGGTCCTTGGAGAGACAAATTCAATTAAAATCTAGGGGGATGGACTACAAGACCTCCCTTCCAACTCTTTGATTCTGAAATTCTTTGGATCCTTAAAGACTAATCAATATAATTGGTTAATAAAGCAGGAGATGTTTGAAATAAATCCAGGGTGATGTAATGCTTGGCATCTTTAAATAATGTTCTTTGGAAATAGTTTGGAAATTTGAACAGGTAGAAACTGTCAACTCTACTCTTGATGTCCATTTTTCGCTACATCTCTGCAGCATTATTCATCCACAAAGCGATTTTTGTAAGGTTGTGGTTCTGATGTTACTTGTGGTGGGTCACAATAAAATCAGACCAAGACACAAGTAAGAAAAATTCAGAAGCATTGAAGAGCGGCAGCTTCCAAAAAAGTGTTTGAACCACAGCAGGGAAGATGTTAAGCTTCATTAATATGGAAGCTTGAATGACAGTTGTCTTCCTCACTCAATTATTAATCTTGCCATCTGGAAAAGTCACATGAAAATATGAATCTAAGCATCAGGCCTGCAGCCATCTTTTCTTTTGGGTTTTTGGCCTGCCATACTTTCTATTCTTCTACTATGCATTTTCTATTGAGGGAAAATGGGAGTGGGGATTGTACAGAGTTAGATGATTATGTAGCCATAACAAAATTCTTTCTAGAAAGCCAAGGTCATCCTTTGTCTTTGCACCTCTGCACCTGACGGGAAATGGATAGATGGAACTACCAGCATGGTATTGGAAGATTGGACTATGTGATGGACTTGTAGGTGTGGGGGCAAGATCTTGAACTTTGAACTAGGTGAGGTGGGGAATTGGGAAGCTTTCAGATTTGGGTTTTCCCAGATATGCCAACATGGCTCTCTTAATAAATTGGAACGTTGAGCAATACTTGGCCTTGGACTCTGATTTACTTTTGAATGCTATTTGGAACCGTGTTGTGGCCCAGCAGGAGCCGTTGGAGCTGCCACCAGAGTCCGACAGAGAGGGGCCCTATGAGTCGGCCCTGGAGGATGTGGAGGACCCTGGACAGGGTTCCGACTCCGAGCAGGGCGCAGAGACTGGTTGGCCACCAGGTGGCGCCTGAGCCTTGGATCAGTGGGGAGAAGACAAGGGGGTGTGATCCAGAAACCAACAGTGAGTTGTTCCTGGATGCACGCCATCGAAGAGCTACTCGACATCAGGAGCAATTACGTAATTACAGGAGATAATTACGCTCAGCTGATGGTCATTAGGCTCCTCTCCAAATTATAAAAAAGACTGCTTGTGCCACACCCTTCTTGCAGAAGTCAACACTTTGACTAAAGAGAAACTAACTTGGCAGGCTGGATTGCTGCCAAGGTTTGTCAGACTTGCTGCCAAGGTCCTTATCTGTTTGTTTACTTGGCTTTCAGCCACCGAGATTCTGGTCTTGTTATTAAAGGACATTCCATTTAAGCTTGTCTCGGCTTTCGTTACTGGACGGAGGAGGGGGTCAGAACAGAACCCTAACACTGAGAAAGTGAAAGATTGTAAGATGTACAGCCATGTTATTAAATCACGCAACATCCAAACCTTGTGATCATCTGCCATTTTCTTCCCAGCGCACATCTCTTTCACCATCAAGTGCCAAAGATCACACTCGGACTTCAGATTTGCTTCAAAAACATCCTTTTTGTACTTGACTTTTATCTTCAGGGTGGGAATCTTGAGGAGAAGAAAAGTGACAGTGCTATTCCTCACTTCCTGCAGGGGGAACGTAGAAAAGGAAGAGCTGAGAACCACAATAAGGCCATACACACACATTTGTTTTCATCTTTTCTCATAACCACCTTCCTCCCCGAAACTCTCATGGGGTGAAGGTAATTGGGGGCTCTCCAGTTGTTTTGCTACCAATGTCAGGAGCCCCAGCCCACTGAGGACTTAGGTCTAATATATCTGGGAGGCCCACAGTGTCCTGTTGTGTATTTTTCAGTGTTGAAAATCTATTCTCCCTCTGGATTGGGAAAATCTATTTTTGCTCTGGATCTTCTGTCCTGGCCACTTTTTATAGAGGCACGATTGAGAGCGTTTTAACAAACTGCATCCCCGTTTGGTTTGATGGCAGCAGTGCCTCACATAGAAAGCCCATACAGAGAGTGGTGAGGACAGCGGAGAAGCTTACAGGAAGCTTGCTTCCTGTTATTCAGGATTCTGCTTACAAGCGCTATGTGCTTAGAGCTCGAAGCATTGTTAGAGAACCCACACACCCACTTTACGGTCTGTTTCTCTTGATCTCTGGGAGGAGGTTTCAAAATATCTATAGCAGGACTAACAGATTCTGTAACAGCTTTGTTTTGATCACGTGACCAAGGGGATGACCACGGGGGTCACGTGACCAAGGGTCGTGAGTGTGAAAAATGGACATAAATCCCTTTTTTTGGGTCGTTAGAACTCCGAACAGTCCCGAAACGAACAGTCGTAAGTTGAACGCGACTTTTGTTGAGCTCACCTCTATATCCCTGAATGTTGCGATCTCTTGATAGCCGGGACAAGCGCCTTCCCTCAAGAGAAACAGGCGTTTCGGGGTCAGTGCGATTTTGCCAACTCCTTTGTTCGTTTTCACCGAGTTGGATAACTTGTAAACACATTCGTTTTTGTCCAGGTGTTCCATGACTCTGGGCGGCAAGGCAACATCCTGGGCTTCTGCTTCTGTTTCCTTCCAGTAGGTATAAAAGTCTTTAAATGTTTCCGGGTCAATTTGTTTTTGCTGCCCTTAAAAATGAAGAAAATGTTTACCGTAATGAACGTTTGTAGATCTCCTGTACATCAAATGTTACATAAAGAGAGGGAAAGTGTCGGCTGCCCATTTTAAGTAAAATTTTAAGTAAAATTTTAAGTAAAATTTTAAGTAAAATTTTAAGTAAAATTTTAAGTAAAATTTTAAGTAAAATTTTAAGTAAAATTTTAAGTAAAATTTTAAGTAAAATTTTAAGTAAAATTTAAAATTTTAAGTAAAATTTAAAATTTTAAGTAAAATTTTAAGTAAAATTTTAAGTAAAATTTTAAGTAAAATTTTAAGTAAAATTTTAAGTAAAATTTTAAGTAAAATTTTAAGTAAAATTTTAAGTAAAATTTTAAGTAAAATTTTAAGTAAAATTCATGTATAATTTTAAGTATAATTTTAAGTGTAATAAGTGTAATTTTAAGTATAATTTTAAGTATAATTTTAAGTATAATTTTAAGTGTAATAAGTGTAATTTTAAGTATAATTTTAAGTATAATTTTAAGTATAATTCATGTATAATTTTAAGTAAGTATAATTTTAAGTATAATTCATGTATAACTTCAAGTATAATTTTAGTATAATTTTAACTATAATTTTAACTATAATTTTAACTATAATTTTAACTATAATTTTAACTATAATTTTAACTATAATTTTAACTATAATTTTAACTATAATTTTAACTATAATTTTAACTATAATTTTAACTATAATTTTAACTATAATTCATGTATAATTTTATGTTTATGTGGCTTGCAGCCAATGAGAGTCTTGACTGATTAAAATAAACCTTTTTAGTTACGTGGGTTTTGGCTTTCGTTCCTGGATGGAGGAGGGGAGTCAGAACAGGTGGCTATAGAAATTGAATGAATGAATGAATGAATCAATGAATGAATATTCCAGTATACTGGAGGCTGCCACAAAGAAAAAGGGCTCAACTTATTTTCCAAAGCACCAGAGGGCAAGAGATGCAAATGACCAGCTGTCTGCAAGGAGCATCAATCCTTCCGTCCCCCACCATCCAGTCAGAGCTGAAGAAGCTTCTGGGATGAGAAAGCAAAACGTCTTCAAAAGGAAAAACCAGAAAGTCCAGTTGCCTCCTGAAAAAAACACCTTTGGGACAACCATGACCTGGATGATGGAGAACCTCTATAGATCTTTAGCTATGCAATTTGGGATGAAAACCCTCTGAATTGGTGTGGGAGTAGGAATTGATTTCCATAGGGGGAAAAAATGCAGATTACAGGAACCACTTGCACCCTGAGGACACAGATAAACCTCCAAGTGGCCTCAATGACCCTCTCAAAGGATGCAAATGACCAGCTTTGTCTGCAAGGAGTATCAATCCTTCCATTCCCCACCATCCAGTCAGAGCTGAAGAAGCTTCTTGGGTGAGAAGTGAAACGTTGCCTCTTTGGGAATTCTCACCAATGTTTCTAAGAAGGGAGTAAATTTCTCTTTTGTTTTTGCCCCTTACCTACGGTTAACGCGTCAAACAACCGGTGGATCGTGTCAGTATCTTTGACAATCCCGGATTCCTGGATGCGCTTCACGAAGTCGTTCACCTGCATGTGAGTTTTTGGCAGCTCAAACTTCTTCACGTGGTCGTCGGTTTTGGTGACCTCCCTCTGTTTGTCCAGCAGATGACTGATCAACCTCTTCAGTTCGGGTTTCTGATCTGCCTGGGAGCGATCCTGGGGTGGGAGACTCTCGATCATTTTTCTCACGAGGTCCGTGGGGAATATCCCGATGTCCGTCTTGTACAGGTTTTGGAAGTCCGAAAGGGCATTTAGGAATTTTCTTTGCATCAGACTTATTAGTCCCCGAAGGTAGAAATACCTGGCCAGAAGTACAGAGTTCTCCGGAGATAAAATGGTGATGGCTCTGTCGAGATGATGACTAAAATCAACGTAATAGGACTGGACGCACTGACCCAGCAGTGGCAAATGGATCTCTGGAATCTTGAAAGTGCTGATGGGTTTCGAAATCGATCTTTTCGCTAGAAAAAAAGGAATTATTCATGTGTTAACAGCAGCTAGAATTGTATTTGCACCATATTGGAAAAGTGAAGAGATCCCTACTGAAGCGGTGGCGATTAGGAAAATACTAGAATGTGCAGAAATGAATAGACCAACACTAGCAATTAAGGAGAAGGAAGAAACTGATTATTATATGATATGGGAAGCATTAATGGTTGGAGAATAAAAAAGGAAATTGGAAATAAAGGAAGAAGACAAGAAGAAGAATAGAAAATACATTAAGATAGAGATTAAGAATAAAATGGCAACTGATAACATGGGTAGGATGAGAATAATCATGTTTAATGTTATTATTGCATTTTTATTAGAAGATACGTTATGAAGGAAATGAAGAGTTACACATGGTATAATTGTTCAATTTATATAATTTGTGGAAGGATATTGAACCGGAATATTTGTACCTAAACAATACACTGCTTAAGGAGAGATGAAATGTTTATATTTTTTTAAAATGGAAAATAAATTTTAAAAACTATATTAACAAAGCTAGAAAAAGGAGAAGAAGGAGAGAGACATTTACAAAAAAAGGTACCAAGGTTTTCCGTTAATGTTCTGGTTTCATTTTGAACTTCTATATATTTCTTCTCCGCAAAGAGATCCAAGACTGACGGGTAGCAATAGCATTTAGACTTATATACCACTTTACAGTGCTTTCCAGCCCTCTCTAAGCGGTTTACAGAGTCAGCCTCTTGCCCCACAAGAATCTGGGTCCTCATTTGACCCACCTCAGAAGGACGGAAGGCTGAGCCAACCTTGGGACAATGATATTTGAACTGCTGCAGCTAGTGGTCAGCTGAAGTTGTTGTGGTCCTCCGGCGGTCAGCAGAGCTGGCAGCAGATTCGGACAGTGAGGAGGTTGGGGAGGAACCTGGGCTAGTCCTGGAGTCTGGGGAAGGCTCTGAGGAGGGCTCTGTGTCGGAGGCAGAGAGGGGGCCAGGGCCGTATGCCACTTATCAGCTGCCTTCAGAGTAAGACATCAGTGAGGCAGATAAACAGCTGGAACCTGTACCCAGTGTGCGCATGCACAGAGTTGCCAGACAAAGGGAACCGCTATAGAACAGAGGTCGACTTGGGAGTAAGGCCACAAGTGGACCGTGAATGGCCCCTCCCAGAGGAAATAAAAGAGGAGCTAAAGCGGAGTGGAGTTTGCAGGAGACCATTAGTCCATTTCCGCATTCTTGCCAAGCATTGCGGCGTCTGAAAGATATCGGCCTGGCGGCTCTCCAAGCCTGATAAAGGTGGGTAATTGTGAACTATCTTGAAAGACTGTGGGAGAGGAAAGACTTTGCTGGAGAGGGATTCACTGTCAATTAAATAAAAGGAGTTTATCGGGACGAGGACTCGGCTTCGTGCTGCTGGGAAGCCTCGGTCAGAACACTAATCCACAACATGGATTAAATAAGTCACTCAAATAAGTCAAGCAGCAATGGCAGCTGGGCTGCATTTCCTACCTTGTGTAGTGTTTACGCTCCGAAGGGATAAATTCCTCGTCGGGCCGTCGCTCGGCTTAATGTCGTGCAGATCAGGCAGACTCACCCCCATCCGCCTGCTGAGCATGAACTGAGGATTAAATCTTTTAGAAATCATTTTCTCCATCGTTAGCCTTCTCGGATTCCCAACCAGGAAGTTGAATCTACGGGAAGAAACATACAGTTGGTCCTCGACTTACAACGGTTCGTTTAGTGCCGTCATATTTATGACGGTTGCAGTGTCCTGGGGTCACGTGATCCGCTTTTGCGTCCTCCCGACAAGCAAAGTAAATGAGGAAGCCAGATTCACTTAATGGCCATGTTACTAACTGTGGTGATTCACTTAACAGCTGTGGCAAAAAAGCTCGTAAAATCGGGCAACTTCACTTAGCAAATGTTTCACTTAGCAACATAAATTCTGGGATCAATTGGAGTCGTAAGTCAAGGACTACCTGTATACACACATGCACATAAAACACAACATACATCCCCATAGATACATAATCATAGCAGCACAAGGACAGGCACTAAGCATCGAATTCACAATGGGGGCCAAACCTCCTGTTGTGAAGTGAGACAGTTCATTAAGTGAATTTTGTCCCACTTAACGAACTTTCTTGCCACAGTTGTGAAGTCAATCATCGCAGTTGATAAGTTAACCAACCAGGTTGTTAAGTGGATCATACAATTTTGGCACGCCATAAGAAAACGGTTCGCCATCGCTGACCTACATCATACAAAAATAGGTTTACCTGTCTTCTTCATTTTGGGTGCTCTGCTCTAGATAAGCGAAGGCATCCATCCTTCGGTTAAGGCGAGCTTTGAGAAAAGCGTGGAACATGTACGTTTCCAGTACCTGTAAAAGCACGAGAGAAGGCATTACCCACAGTACAGGTAGTCCTCGACTTACAGCCATTCACTTAGTGACCGTTTGAAGTTACAGAGGCATTGAAAAAAGTGACTTTTGGCTATTTTTGACACTTACGACCGTTGCAGCATCCCCGTGGTCAATTGATCAAAATTGGCCCACTGGGAAACTGGTTCATATTCATGACAGTTGTCGTTTTTTTTAATTACATGAACTAATAGAACAATTTATGTTAAGCTTTGTCTTACCTTTCTGTAAAAAGGCTGATCATTTATTGCTCTTGTCTTTAAGAATTCTTCACTGTTAAATACTCTGTGTTCATAGTTCAAATGATCTTTCACCTCCCTGTTGATAAAAATGGGATTACCCCAAGAATTAATGAATGGTGTAAACCCACAGATCATCCATTGAATCCACCCAGAATTCTCTCTCGAGGCGCCAAAAAGCAGGCTCGCTTATCCCTTCCTTTGAAGAAGGGTTTCGGTTTTTGAACAGGTGATGGTACGAAGGTGGAGGAGAGAACTAAAGGCAGGGGTGGGATTCAAATAATTTAACAACCGGTTCTCTGCCCTAATGATTTCTTCCAACAACCAGTTCGCCCAACTGCTCAGAAAGTGAACAAACCGGTTCTTCCGAAGTGGTGCGAACCGGCTGAATCCCACCACTGGCTAAAGGCCTCTGAAAGGAAATCTTTGGGCACCCACTTAAAGATATTGACGATTAGCTGCAGAGCAATCTGTTGAATTTCAGAGTTCAGCTTGCGCTGCCAGCTTCTCCGTCGCCCTTGGATGTCGATGAAGTCCGTGGAGGTGCCCAGATGGCAGAGCTCAAGGTCGTAGTGCAGCTGAAGGTTTTCAGATCTGCGGGAAGAAGAGCATGACTCGTTACAAGGGGCCGATCAATCAGGACAGAGCCTGGAAGGGACCTTGGAGGTCCTCTAGTCCAACCCCATTCAAGTAGGTAATCCTATTATCAAGAGCCGAGGTGGCGCAGTGGTTAAATGCAGCACTGCAGGCTACTTCAGCTGACTGCTGTTCTGCAGTTCGGCTGTTCAAATCTCACTGGCTCAGGGTTGACTCAGCCTTCCATCCTTCCGAGGTGGGTAAAATGAGGACCTGGATTGTTGTTGGGGGCAATATGCTGACTCTGTAAACCGCTTAGAGAGGGCTGAAAGCCCTATGAAGTGGTATATAAGTCTAACTGCTATTGCTATTGCTATTTCAGACAAATGGTGGTCCAATCTCTTCTTGAAAAACGTCTAGTGATGGGAGCACCCACAACTTCTGGTGTCAAGCTGTTCCACTGATCAATTGTCCTCACTGTTAGGAAGTTTCTCCTTAATTCCAAGTTGTTTCTCTCCTTATTTAGTTTCTTGTCCTACCTTTTGAAAATAGGTTGACCCCCCCCCTCTTCTTTGTGGCAGCCCCTCAAATACTAGAATACTAGAATATATCATGTCACCCCTAGCCCTGCTTTTCTTTTGTCGCTGTAAGTCCTTGACTTACGACCATAATGGAGCCCGACATTTTTGTGCCTGAGCGAGACACTGGCTAAGCAAGTTTTGCCTTATTTTACGACCTTTCTTGCCACTGTTGTTAAGTGAATTGCCACAGTTGTTAATGCAAGCAACGCAGTTGTTAAATGGATCTGGCTTCCCCGTTGACTTTGCTTGTCAGAAGGTCACAAAAGGGGATCATACGACCCCGGGGCACTACAACTGTCATAAGTACATGCCAGTTGCCAAGCATCTGAATTTTGGTCATGTGATCGCAGGGATGCTCCAACGGTCGTAAGGGGGAAAACACTGCCATACATTAGTTTTTGGAATAATTATTCATCCAAATTTAGAAGAGAAGAGGTTGAAAGGGATCTTGGAGGTCTTCTAGTCCAACCCCCTGCTTAGGCAGAAAACCCTACACCACTTCAGACATCGTTATCCAATCTCTTCTTAAAACTTCCAGTGTTGGGGCAGTCACAACTTCTGAAGGCAATTTCTGTTCCACTGATTCATTGTTCTCACTGTCAGGAAATTTCTCCTGTTCTAGGTTGCTTTTCTCCTTGATTAGTTTCCACCCATTGTTTCTTTTCCTACACTCAGGTGCTTTGGAGAATAGCTTGACTCCCTCTTCTTTGTGGCAGCCCCTGAGATATTGGAAGACTGCTAACATATCTCCCCTAGTCCTTCTTTCTCTTAAACGAAACATACCCAGTTCCTGCAACCGTTCTTCATATGTTTTAGCCTCCAGTCCCCTAATCCTTTGTTGCTCTTCTCTGCACTCTTTCCAGAGTCTCCACATCTTTTCTACATCATGGTGACCAAAACTGAATGCAGTATTCCAAGTGTGGCCTTAGCAAGGCCTTATAAAGTGGTATTAACGCTTCATGTGATCTTCATTCTATCCCTCTATTTATGCAGCCTAGAACTGTGTTGGCTTTTTTGGCAGCTGCTGCACACGGCTGGCTCCTATTTAAATGGTTGTCCACTAGGACTCCAAGATCCCTCTCACAGTTACTACTATTGAGCAAGATACCACCTATACTGTACCTGTGCATTTTATTTAATCAGGGTAAATAGCTGGATACACAGACACCTTGAATGATCTTTAAGTTTCAGCCATTAACCCTGATGCTGTAAAACTAAGGTTTGTGAATCCAGCCACGTCTTTTGTTCTGACTTATTAATGGAAGCAAGAAAAACAATCTTGATTTTTTTTTTACCGTGCTATAAAAACTCTGGCTGCTTCTGCTGGAACATCTGGAATGTCAGTTTCCTCTTCAGAGGACATGGATTGAGCGATATCGCCAGTATCGATGTTGATTAGAATTAAGTCGTCGGCTTCCTGATTGTTACCAAAAAAAAAAGGGGGGGAAGATTGAGAGTTAAAAATAGAAGTCAACATTCCGCTAAGCAGATGTCACCCGTGGCAGGCTAAGAACACAAACAATTTTAATTTTAGCTTGTCTGTGGAGATTCTCAGTCATCCAGATCATGGTTGCTCCAAAGCAGGGATTTGCAGAGTCTGGGGAAAACTCTCTAGCTAAGATTCTGTGCAGTTCGGAGAACCTCCAAATCCCGTTCCTGGCTGAACAGTCCGAACAGTCTTCAAGGGCAGCCCATGCAGAGCATATGTTTGTAGTAGTCTAAGCTGGAGGTTACAAGGGCATTAGCACAAAGTTGCATTGGCCCAAAGTGGTGCAGAGGAAGTGGGGGGGGGGGCTGTCTTTTGGGGAGCCAAGGAGCAGCAGATCGGGTCTCATAGTGAGATGGGCAGCATATAAATTTAATAACTAATTAAATACTAAATCTTCAGTGGGGTAGCTTATTCCCAATTCTGGGTTTCTTGTAGACTTAAAAATAATCGGCTGTTTTAACAGGCAACAAGTCTTTGATACGTTAATGTAGAAATCTCATTAGGTGCCTGCTGAGCTATTGACCTAATCTATGGATATTGAATCACTAACGTCTTTGTGTTTTTAGTAAAATAAAATAAAATAAAAATCAAAAACCAGATTTTTCCCTAAGACATTCATTTTTTTAAAAAAAAGTCTTCTGTCAAGATCCTGTAACACGTATGCCACAAGGGATTGGATAGTGCAATTTAAAAATCTAAATGCATCCCGTAATTGACAAGCTGATAAAATGTGGTTAAGACATTTCCTGAATACAGAGCAATAGCAAATAATATTTTTATCAACCGGATAAACAAATGCAATTTGGTTACAGCTGTCTCTGAAGCTTGTGCAAAGATAAAAGTGAAGTTTGAGAACCATTTCCGTGTTGTGGTGAAAGAGCTAACCTAGATTGGGAGTTCTAGTTCCTCCGTAGACACGAAAGCTGGCTGGATGTTTCTGAACCAATCACCAAGTGATGGTGAGTTCTAGTCCTGACGTAGACATGTAAACTGAGTGGGTAGCCTTGAGCCAATCACCAGGTGATGCTGAGTTCTAGTACCACCTTAGGCATGAAAGCTGGCTAGGTGACTTTGAGCCAATCACCAGGTGATGCTGAGTTCTAGTACCACCTTAGGCATGAAAGCTGGCTAGGTGACTTTGAGCCAATCACCAGGTGATGGTGAGTTCTAGTACCACCTAAGGCATGAAAGCTGGCTAGGTGACTTTGAGCCAATCACCAGGTGATGGTGAGTTCTAGCACCACCTTAGGCATGAAAGCTGGCTAGGTGACTTTGAGCCAATCACCAGGTGATGGTGAGTTCTAGCACCACCTTAGGCATGAAAGCTGGCTAGGTGACTTTGAGCCAATCACCAGGTGATGGTGAGTTCTAGTACCACCTTAGGCATGAAAGCTGGCTAGGTGACTTTGAGCCAATCACCGGGTGATGGTGAGTTCTAGTCCTGACTTAGATATGAAAACTGAGTGGGTACCCTTGAGCTAAACACCAGGTGATGGTGAGTTCTAATCCCACCTTAGACATGAAAGCCGGCTGGGCAATACTGGAACAATTCGCCTCTCTCAGCTCAACCCAACAAGCATAAAATTGTTGTTGTGGGGAGAAGAGAGGAAAGAAGGATATTAGGTATGTTGACTGCCTTGACTTGCATATAAATTAATAAAGATGAGATTAAAAAAAACACAAATAAATAAATAAATTGTAGATCTAGAAATAATTCCCAACCAACCTTGCAAACCTCCTCAAAGTGGTCGATATGACAGCCCATTAGGAAGGAGGTGGGGGCCATGACAAAATCCAGCATCTGACGGGATAGGATGGGTACGAACGTGTGTTGCCACTGAATGGGATGGATGTACAACATGAAGCACTCAGCTACGAGGGTCAGCAGGGCCCAGTCGGAGCAGAAGAAGACAATTTTCCGTTCAGTTAAAATGCAGGTAAGTATCTGGAAAGAAAGGAAAACCAACAGATCACCATCCCTTTTATACATATACTAACTGGCAACCCGGTGCTGCCAGATTATTTATTTATCCCAACCCTCCTTCCATGAATGTCGCTACAATTTCTAATGTTGGATTTTTCCTCTTACCAGAGGGAGCTCCCTTGTGGAGTACGGTGAAGCTGTTACCATGGCAACTCCCACAGCACTGTAGAGTAGAAGCCATTTTAAGGCAGGACGGTAGAAGCCATTTTAAGGCACAACAGGCTGTATCTTAACAGAACACATACCCAGAGAGGTGTTACGGGTGTCTTACCCCCACAGTATTTGTTTCCAGAGGGTAAATAATCTGTGTACCAAGTTTGGTTGAAATTGCTCGAGGCGTTCCAGAGTTATGCTGGAACATACACACACACAGCCGTGTATGTATGTATGTATGTATGTATGTGTGTGTATTGCATTTGTGCTGATAAATAAATAAATGCAACACAAATGTAACAAAGGCAACAATAAAAATAATGGTTTTCTGTCTGGATGGTCCCTTGGGATGAGCTGATAGACAGAGAAAGAAAGTTTTTTTTTAATGGTTATGTGTCTTTTTCTCTCTCTCTCTCTTTTTTGTAAGCCGCCCGGAGTCCTTCGGGATTGGGCGGCATATAAATTTTATAAATAAATAAATAAATAAATAAATAAATAAATAAATAAATAAATAAATAAATAAATAAATAAATAAATAAATAAAAATATTCATTTTCAATGGTGGGAAAATGGGAGAGGGGATTATACGGAGTTGGGTGATATGTAGCCATAACAACATTCTTTCTAGAAAGTCAAGGTCATCCTTTGTCTCAGCACCTGGCCGAAACTGGATGGATGGAAGCTGCCAGCGTGGCAGTGAAAGATTGGACCACGTGATGGACTTTGGGGTGTGAGGGCACGATCTTGAACTTTCACCTGGGTGAGAAAACCTGGAAGCTTTCACATTCGGGTTTTCCTAGATTGATGCAGAAAACGTCGATCAGTTTAGAAACGACCCTTTTACCTGTAAAATCTGTTCGGGCTTGAAGCAAAGGAAGGGAAGATGTAGATCCAGATCAACAAGGGGGCTGTCGGGGTCTTCGTGAGATGGAAAGACGACTTGGAGGGGCTTCGCATTAAATAGCTAGTAGAAGAGGAAAAAGATGGCGGGAGTTCAGTTATGGTGGGTTTCATCGCCGCAAACAGCAGAAGGAGATTACAACACGTTTTCTAAAGAGGATCGGAGTGGAATAGCAATAGCAGTTAGATTTATATATCCTGGGTATACTTACATCGGATTCCGTTTTCTCTTTTGGTGTGAGCAACACTACGCAGAGTGCAGATAAGTTGTCAGGGGGACTAGGTTAAAGAAAGCAGAAACGTGAGATCCGGAAAAGGAAAGAAGAGCTCGAATCCCACTTGCCAAAAGTGGCTTTGGATAAAAGAGGATCAACAAGGAAATCCTAGGAAGGCAGAAAGAGCAAAGGAGAAAGAGAAAGTTTAGCGACATGAGAAATCAAGGCCGTTCTCCATTTGGATGGTGAATGCCCCAACAGGCATCAAGAAAAGAATAAGACGGGCGTTTTGCAGTGGGAAAACGATTGAAAGGGTGTGTGAGAATGACTTTTGAGGGACGAGAGGAAGAGATGCTATCTAGGGAATGATCAGATAAAAGGATGGGTAGCCCTCAGCTGCTTAACAGCCAGAGATAGGAACTTAAAGAAGACCCACCCTAATAGATCAAGCAGATAAAATGTCTTAGTGGGAGATCTGTACTTTCAGATTTACGAGATTGTGTTAATGTGACCCTACAATAAAGTAAATTTAGCTCATCTCATCCGTGTTTCCTGTTGGGCTTACAAAAAGTCGAGAAGGAAATCCTCACCGTTCTCTTCTCAAACACTACTCCTTGTTTGCACTAAAGCGCAGGAAGTCATAGAAAGTATAATATATTTTCAGTATTTACCAGATGAAGCTGCCCAGGAGGAGGCCTGGGTATCAGAGATAACTTTGCTGCAAATTCTTTTATATGTTCCTCGACTTCTGACTCTTTGTAAGGCTTCAGCCGCAGCAACAAACTGCAATTTTTAAAAAAGTAAGGTGAGTAGAATTCCCGTGCCTTTCAAACATTTGCTTCTTCTGCAAACAATGTACCATCTTATTGCTCTTTAATTTAATGCAATTCTGTTCTTTTCCTTTTTCAAGTACGGATCTTAAGATTCAAACCAATGAAGCTTGCAGAACAATTCGTGCAAATTTAATCTCGTTTTGCAGCTCCGCTCCTGCCAGCTTATTATTACTCTATGAAATTAAAGTCAAGTCAGTAGGACATAAAATTCAGCACCTCGCTTTAAAAATTTAGGAGCTGCAAAATTTGAAACAGGAGAGCTTGTTTGTTATCAAAATCTTTTAAGAAGCTACTTCAAAGTGGTGTCAGGATTCCAAGTAATATGCAAGCAGGACTCCGAGGCAAGCAGGTTTATTGGACATATCATATTGTCAACAGACTGGTGAAAACCGACTCTAAAGGTTCCCGCAGGTATCACCGAATTACAAGTAAAAGTTTACCCTCCTTTCCCAAACAATCAGTCACATGGTCCAATCAAGCTGCTTGTCAGGCCTGCAGCCATCTTTTCTTTTGGATCTTTGGCCTGCCACACTTTCTATGCATTTTCTATTGTGGGGAAATGGGAGTGGGGACTGTATGGAGTTAGATGCTGTGTAGCCATAACAACATTCTTTCTAGAAAGCCAAGGTCATCCTTTGTATTCTCTGCATCTCTGCACCTGACCGAAATTGGATGGGTGGAAGCTGCCAGCATAGCTGTGGGAGATTGGATCGTGTGATGGACTTGTGGGTGTGGGGCAAGATCTTGAACTTTCAACTGGGTGGGGAAAACCGGGAAGCTTTCAGATTCGGATTTTCCCAGATGTGCCAACATGGCTCTCTTAATAAATTGGAACTTTGAGGAATACTTTGCCTTGGACTCTGATTTACTTTTGGATGCTATTTGGAAACCTGTCTGGTTGCTTGGTAAATGAACTGTTGTAAGTTGAGGACTACATACAATTGCAAAGAAAATTGTGTCTCTATCCCAGCAACTCACAAAGAAAAAAGCCACCCAAATTATTTATCCTTACCAAGACAAACAGTCCTTCAAGGCGTTGAAATATGGGTACCTGGATATGACACAAACAGCAAACGGTACGAAGTAGGCATCAGATCTAGAGCTCTGGAGCTTATCCCAATGTGCCTGCCCATTGTAAAGGCGTCCCTCCTAAAGAAAAAAAAAAACACACACAAAACTGCTTGTGACTTAGTTGCTTTTCAAGGATGGGAAAGTCATTCACATAGACACAAAGACCCACAACTACAGAACTCTGTATTACAAAGTTAGCCAAATCAAGAGATAGAATTTTACGACTAGAAAATATGATCAAGGGTTATAGCCTCTTTCAGAAAATCATGTTGTTGCAAACGTAAGAAAATCTCAAAGCAAGAGATGAAGACTCCAGGCACAAAATCAAGTTAGTTCTTGAGTTACGACCGTAAGGGAGACAGTTGGGATGGTTGTAAAGTGAGTTAACACGTGACGGGACTGCATTTTGCAACCTTTTTTTAATAGCAGCCGTGAAGCAAACGCCACAGTCACCTATTGTTTGATGTTGTGGCCCAGCAGGAGCCGTTGGAGCTGCCACAAGACTCCGACAGCGAGGGGCCCTCTGAGTCGGCTCCGGAGGATGTGGAGGACCCTGGACAGGATTCCGACTCCAAGCAGGGTGCAGAGAGGCTGGTTGGCCACCAGGAGGCGCCTGAGCCTTGGACCAGTGGGGAGGAGACAAGGGAGTGTGATCGTGACGTCATGCATTGGAGCAGTGGGGAGGAGCCAAGGGAGTTGTTCCTGGATGCCCGGCAACGAAGAGCTAATAGGCGTAAGGAACAGTTACGCAGTTACAGGAGATAATTGCACTCAGCCCCCCCTAAAAGAGCATGTAAATGTTGGTGCATCTTATATACCATACCTAGCCATTTTTGGCTTCCCGAAGCTCCACCCCTGCATCCCATTTTTGCAAAAAATTGAGGCGTTTTTGCCTTCCCCCAGCCCCCAACAGCACTCTGCAGGCTTCAGCAGGACTGGGGAAAGGCAAAAATGCCTCCATTTTTTGCGAAAAATGGCCCGTTTTCTGCCCGAGTGCTCCTGGGGGGCCGGGAAGGACAAAACCTTTTTTTTCTTACTTGCCTCTTTGAAATCTTGGTGTGTCTTATACACCGGTGCATCTTATAGTCCGAAAAATACGATAATGGTTTCTACTAAAAAATACTGTACAATTGGGGTTCACAGGACACGTGGCACTGTAAATGGTTGCAAACGTAATTGCTGGGCGCACAATACAGTGGTATGATTTTGGGAGCCAGGGGAAGATGTCACAGCTTGGAATCTGGGTTCTAAGTCCCATTTTTGGGGTTTTCAAATGGTTGCTAAGGGGCTGGTCGTAAGTCGAGGACTATCTTTCATCAATACATTCTGAAATTAGTCAATGATCCAGCACTGGAATAGCTTGATTAAGGTCAAAATATTTAAAAAAAAAATCATACTTGCATAGGCTGATAATACTGGGCCACAACTCCGTAAGTTCGGTTTCCTAAAACATCTGTGAAAACGAGAAAATGAAATTGGTCCTCTCTGGATTCACAGGTGACATAAAATCCTCCTGTAGAAAAAAAATGAAACAAAAAAATAAATAAAAGCATTGCAGAAAAAGGGCTCAGGTCTCACGGAATATCGCAGAATATCAGGAAAAGGACCATAATTCACATATTTACAATACAATAGCAGAGTTGGAAGGGACCTTGGAGGTCTTCTAGTCCAACCCCCTGCCTAGGCAGGAAACCCTATACCATTCCAGACAAATGGCTATCCAGCACCTTCTTAAAGACTTCCAGTGTCGGGGCATTCATAAATATGAACCAGTCTGAATTTTGTTCACATGATCCTGGGGATGCTGCAAAGGTCGTAACTCTGAAAAACGGTCATAAGTCACATTTTTCAGTGCCGTGGCAACTTTCAGCGGTCACTTTTAAACCTTTGGAATTTTCTTATTTAGGACTATTCACATTTCTCCATACAGCAGTCAGGAAACTTTCAATGGCTTACACAGAATACAAAGCTGATACACTTCCATGGCATAGAATTCACAGAAGCAATAAAAGCAAATAGCTATCAAATATAAGCCTATAAACATTAACAATACAGATTAGTGATTGAATGATAAAATAGGGGGAAAACTCCCTAAAACGACATCTTCAAAAGATTCCAACATACAGGTAGTCCTTAATACAATACAATATAATACAACACAATGCAATACAATAGCAGAGTTGGAAGGGACCTTGGAGGTTTTCTAGTCCAACCCCCTGCTTAGGCAGGAAACCCTACACCACTTCAGACAAACGACTATCCAACATCTTCTTAAAAACTTCCAGTGTTGGAGCATTCACAACTTCTGGAGGCAACTTCTGTTCGCCTGATTAATTGTTCTCACTGTCAGGAAATTTCTCCTCAGTTCTAAGTTACTTCTCTCCTTGATTAGTTTCCACCCATTGCTTCTTGTCCTGCCTTCTGGTGCCTTGGAGAATAGTTTGACTCCCTCTTCTTTGTGGCAACCCCTGAGATATTGGAACTCTGCTATCATGTCTCCCCTAGTCCTTCTTTCTATTAAACTAGACATACCAAGTTCCTGCAACCGTTCTTCATATGTTTTAGCCTTCAGTCCCCTAATCATCTTTGTTGCTCTTCTCTGCACTCTTTCTAGAGTCTCCACATCTTTTCTACATTGTGGTGTAAATAGATGATTGATAGATAGATAGATAGATAGATAGATAGATAGATAGATAGATAGATAGATAGATAGATAGATAGATAGATAGATGATAGATAAGATAGATTAGATACCGTATATACTCAAGTATAAGCCGAGTTTTTCAGCCCACTTTTTGGGCTGAAAAATGCTGCCTCGGCTTATACTCGAGTCAGTGAAAAATTTGCCCGAAATGGAGGAGAAAAAGGGGCGGGGCCATGCCGCTGGGTGATGCTCGTGAATGGCCCGGCGCCCCGTGAGTTTCCCCTCCCTCTGTGTCAGTTTGCCGCGCAGCGCGCACCGCACCATCCCCCCTCCTCACGTTCTAATGTAATGCAGGGCTGTCTTACGATTCCCCTTCCTCCCCCTCCTGCCGCTCTGCAACGATGTCCCACCTCCTCCTTGTTATGGCAAGCAGCCACATAGCGATGTCCCACCTCCTCTGGTACAGTGATCCAATGATAGGAATCACTGTGCCGTGTGTCATAGGAGGCGGGACATCGCTCCCGCGGCTGCACGGGACATCATTACCGGTAGCTGCTGCATTTCCCACCCTAGGCTTATACTCGAGTCAATAACTTTTCCAGTTTTTTGTGGTAAAATTAGGTGCCTCGGCTTATATTCGGGTTGGCCTATACTCGAGTATATACGGATAGATTAGATAGATTGGATGGATGGATGGATGGATGGATGGATGGATGGATGGATGGATGGATGGATGGACAGACAGACAAACAGACAGACAGACATAAAAACAGACAGACAGACAGATGTAGGTAAGTGGTAGACAGACAGACAGACAGACAGACAGGACAGACAGACAGACAGATATAAATCTTAATAAATAAAGAGAAATAACCTGGAAAACAAAGCTGGGGCAGTCCATTCAGGTCAACATCTTTGGGGACAGCGACGTCTTCCTCCTCGGGTGTTTTGGGGGCTCCGTTCGCAGTCTTGGCCTCCTCCGTCTTAAATTTCTCCTTCCTTTTTCGGAATGAGCGGCGTTTGGTCTTATTGAGAGCGTTGCTATTTAGAGGAAGAGCTTGCAAATCTTCCTTGCTGATAAACGGAGGTACAAAAACGGAGAGAACTTCTGGTTCGAGTGGGAGGTTTCTCACGTCCTTTTGTTGTGCAAGCTAAATAAACATAAAAATAAAACAAAAGTAAGGTAACTGGGATGGATTTTGTGACAGGCAATATGTGACGTCACCTTTTTTTAATATTGAGCTGCTCTCTTTTCCTTCCATGGGCTTATTTTTATATAGCTCTCCAAAACCTCCTTGAATATCATCTATGTACAACTAAAATTCTCACATATGATTGTTTGTTCGTGGCCTAGAAGTGAAGCTCTCGCCTCATTATCTAGAGAAACTTAACGGTGAGGACAATTAACAAGTAGAGCGGCTTATCTTCAGATGTTGTGGGTGCTTCATCACTGGAGGTGTCCCTTTTAGGATCTTTGGCCTGCCACACTCTCTCTTATTTCATTATGCTGTTTCATTAGTGTAGTAGTTGGGAGGGGGGAATAGAAAGGAGTAGAATTGTGGAATGTGTTGTTGTCATTCTTTTTTAGAAGCCCAAGGTCATCTTTTGTCTCCGCACCTCTGCACCTGACCGGAACCAGCTGGGTAGAGATGCCAGCGTGGAAGAAGATTGGACCATGTGATGGATTTGTGGGTGTGGGGACAAGATCATGAATTGTCAACTGGGTGGGAATCTGATGTAATTTCCAGAATTGGGATTTCACAGATGTGCTAAGATGTCTGACTTATCAAATTGGAACTTTAAGGATCATTTTGCCTTGGACTCTGATTTAATTCTGCATGATACTTGGAACGCTGACAGGAGGTTTTTAAGAAGAAACTGGACAGCCACTTATCTGAAATGGTACACTGTCTCCTGCTAAAGCAGGGGGTTGGACTAGAAAACCTCCAAAGTCCCTTCCAGACCTATTCTATTCCATTCCATTCTATTCTATTTTATATTCTATTTTCTATTCTATCTCCCATTTTCCCCACCAGATACCCCCAGCTCTGTGAGGTGGTTGGGCTGAAAGCAAATGGCTGGCCCAGATTAGGTATTCATCCATAAGGGAGGACTAGAACTCGCAGCCTCTTGTTTTGAAGTTCGGCACCTTCACCACCACACCAATCTACAGTTGCAAGAAAAAGTATGTGAACCCCTTGGGATTATGTGGAGTTTTGAATGAATTGGTCATAAAATGTGCTCTGAACTTCATCTAAGTCACAACAACAATAGAAAAACAGTCTGCTGAAAATAATACTATACAAACATTAGATGTTGCCATGGTTTAATTGCACATGTTAACATTCACAGTGCAGGGAGGAAAAAGTATGTGAACCCTTGGACTTAATAACTGGTTGACCCTCCTTTGGCAGCAATAACCTCAACCAAACGGTTTCTTGTAGTTGCAGATCAGACCTGCACAACGATCTGGAGTAATTGTGGACCACTCCTCTTCACAAAACTCTTTCAGTGGAGCAATATTCTTGGGATGTCTGGTGTGAATCGCTCTCTTAAGGTCATGCCACAGCATTTCAATCGGGTTGAGGTCAGGACTCTGACTGGGCCACTCCAGAGGGCGTATCCTGTGCTGTTGAAGCCATTTTTGTGTTGACTTACTTGTATGCTTTGGGTCAATGTCCTGTTGCATCACCCATCCCCTGCGGAGCTTCAGTTGGCAGACAGATGGCCGTACGTTTTCCTGCAAAATGTCTTGATAAACTCTGGAATTCATTTTCCCATCAGTGACAACAATCCGTCCAGGCCCTGAGGCAGCAAAGCAGCCCCAAACCACGATGCTCCCTCCGCCATGTTTTACAGTGGGGATGAGGTTTTGATGTTGGTGTGCTGTGCCTTTTTTTCTCCACACATAGTGTTGTGTGTTTTTCCCAAACAACTCAATTTTGGTTTCATCTGCCCACAGTATATTTTGCCAGTAGTGCTGTGGAACATCCAGGTCAGAGGTGGGTTCCTACAGGTTCGCACCTATTCGGTAGAACCGGTTCATCAAATCTATTGAACCAGTTAGGTTCTACCAGTGGACCCAGAAAGCAGGCCACACCTACAGAAGAGGTTCCAAAATTTTTTGAAACCCACCACTGACACACACACACACACACACACACACACACACACAGACAGATAGACTGACACAGAGAGAGAGAAAGAGAAAGAAAGGAAGGAAGGAAGGAAGAAAGAAAGAAAGAAAGAAAGAAAGAAAGAAAGAAAGAAGAAAGAAAAAGAGAGAGAGAGAGATGAAAGAAAAAAAGAAAAAAGGAAGGGGAGAGAGAGAGAGAGAGAGAGAGAGAGAGAGAACACACATGGCCGGCAAGCCACTTCCTCCAGGTCACATGGCCGGCAAGCCACTCCCACAAAGAAGGCCACACCCACAGAGTAGGTTCCAAAATTTTTTGAAACCCACCCCTGATCCAGGTGCTCTTTTGCAAACTTCAAACGTGCTGCAATATTTTTTTGGGGACAGCAATGGCTTCCTCCGTGGTCTCCTCCCATGTACTCCATTCTTGTTTAATGTTTTCCGTATTGTAGATGTGTCAACAAAAATGTTAGCACGTGCCAGAGATTTCTATAGGTCTTTAGCTGACCCTCTAGGATTCTTCTTTAGCTCATGAAGCATTCTGCACTGTGCTCTTGCAGTCATTTTTACAGGACGACCACATCTAGGGAGAGTAGCAAGAGTGCTAAACTTTCTCCATTTGCAGACAGTCTGTCTTACCATGGACACATGAACATCAAGGCTTTTGGAGATACTTTTGTAACCCTTTCCAGCTTCATGCAAGTCAACAATTCTTGATTGTAGGTCTTCTGAGAGCTCTTTTCTGCGAGGCATGGTTCACATCAGACTGTGCTTCTTGAAACCAGTAAACTCACAACAGGTGTGTGTTTTTAAAGGGCAGAACAGCTGTCAGCAACACATCCAATATCATCACACTGATTGGAGTCAAGGTTGGCTCACTCCTGGCTCCAATTAGTTCTTGGAGACGTCGTTAGGCTAGGGGCTCACATACTTTTTCCTCCCTGCACTGCGAATGTTTACATGTTATGTGCAATTAAACCATGGCAACATCTAATGTTTGTGTAGTAGTATTTTCAGCAGACTGCGTTTGTCTATTGTTGTGACTTAGATGAAGTTCAGAGCACATTTCATGACCAATTCATGCAAAACTCCATGTAATCCCAAGGGGTTTGCATACTTTTTCTTGCAACTGTATGTAAAATGGTTGCAGGCACTGGGTTTTGTCTAGTTTAATGACAAGAAGGACTAGAGGAGACGTGATAGCAGTCTTCCAGTATATCAGGGGTTTCCACAAAGAAGAGGGAGTCAAACTATTCTCCAAGGCACCTGAGGGCAGAACAAGAAGCAATGGGTGGAAACTAATCAAGAAGAGAAGCAACTTAGAACTGAGGAGAAATGTCCTGACAGTTAGAACAATTAATCAGTGGAACAAATTGCCTCCAGAAGTTGTGAATGCCCCAACACTGGAAGTCTTTAAGAAGATGTTGGATAGCCATTTGTCTGGAACGGTATAAGGTTTCCTGCCTAGGCAGGGGGTTGGACTAGAAGACCTCCAAGGTCCCTTCCAACTCTGCTATTGTATTGTATTGTATTGTATTGTATTGTATTGTGTAACTTACAAACTAGCTGGAAAAAGTAACACACTCGCAGACAAGTGAAAAATGAAGGATTTTTTTTTGCTTTTGTTTTTTTAAAGGCAGGGGGAACAATAAGTACCCTTGGAAATTTTCTCTGCTGTTTTTCCTCATAAGCTGATTGGAAATAGCCCTATGACTCAGCCTGGAGAGAGAGAGAGAGAGAGAGATTGTGCCATCGCATTACAACATATGTTGCAGTGTCCACAGAACCAGAAGGAAATAAATCATCTAATTCTGAACAAAAAAAGCCTACTTTATACCATGCTAGGCATGGCACTGTCTCAGCCTTGGTAGGTAGGGCCATTCTTGTCCTACCTCATATATTACAAAATTACAGTGGGTGTGAGAAACCTGGGCAGCTGTTTTCACTTTCCCGGAAGTCCTTGACTTACGACCACAATTGTGACCAACATTTCTGTTGTATGAGGCGCAGGGGTTAGAGTGCAGGACAGCAGGCTACCTCTGCTGACCGCGGGCTGCCTGCAATTGGCAGTTCAAATCTCACTAGGCTCAAGGTTGACTCAGCTTTCCATCCTTCTGCGGTCAGTAAAACGAGGACCCGGATTGTTGGGGGCAACAAGCTGATTCTGTAAACCGCTTAGAGAGGGGTGGAAATCCCTGTGAAGCGGTATATAAATCTAAGTCCTTTCTTCCTTCCTTCCTTCCTTCCTTCCTTCCCTCCCTCCCTCCCAGTGGCTAGAATGCAGTATTGCAGGCTAACTCTGCCCACTGTCAGCCGTTTAATCCTGACCAGCTCAAGGTTGACTTGGCCTTCCGTCCTTCCGAGGTGGGTAAAATGAGGACCCAGGTTGTTGGAAGCAAGAGGCTGACTCTGTAAACCGCTTAGCGAGGGCTGTAAAAGCACTATGAAGTCGTATATAAGTCTAAGTGCTGTTGCTAAGTGAGACAGTTGTTAAGTGAGTTTTGCCTCTTTTTATGGCCTTTCTTACAATGTTTTTAAGTGAATTGCTGCAGTTATTAAAGTTAGCAACATGGCTATTAACTAAATCCGGCTTCCTCACTGATTTTGCTTGTTGGAAGGATTGCAAAGAGTAAATCACATGCCCCCCCTGGGGGGGGGGACACTGCAACCGTCATAAATACGAATCAGTTGCCAAGCATCTGAATTTTGATCACGCGATCCTGGGGAATGCCACAAAGGACATGTGGAAAATGGTCAAATCACTTCTTTCAGTGCTGTTGTAACATCAGTCACTAAATAACGGTTGTAAGGAGAGGACTAACTTAACACAAATCTAGATAGAACTTCCTTCTATTTATTAGTATCTTCTAATGCTAATCACGGTGCTGTAATCTGCTGCTTGTCCTTGAACCTACCCTGTTTCCCTGAAAATAAGACCTCCCAGGATAATAAGCCCGGTTGGGCTTTTGAGTGCATGCGCTAAAATAAGCCCACCCCGAAAATATTGCAACACAGCAGCAGCCATGAGGTGACCATGCTCACCGCCTCCCTCGCTTTAAAAATAATAAGATCTCCCCGAAAATGTCAAGCGCTTATTTCAGGGGTCAAAAGAAAATAAGACCCGGTCTTATCTTCGGGGTACACAGCTAAATAAGAAATAAAATAAGATGAACAACCAAGTTCAAAATATTTTTCCTGGCTCACTCAAGTCCCCCAAACTCAAAGGAATATTAACCACTTGTGTGAGGCCAAAAAAATAAGGCAACATCTCCGTTATGACAACGTAGGCATTAGACAAAATCATATTTAATCACCCACTTCAAAAGTACAGCTTTGGTTAATACTGGTTCTGCTTAGCATCAAACGCGGTAGCAATTAACAGAATAAGCCGAGAATTAAACAAGTAGCAGCATCATTCTGCATTTTCTTAAACTAGAAAAACAAACGTTATAAATGAAGGGAAATGAGCAATGCTTATTGATATATAAACTGCAGCCAATTAAAGAAAAATAAAACCGGCTCAGCTACATCCTGTTTCTTTTGCAAATGGGAAGATACGTTTCGTCCCACCCTTATTACGACATGTATGTATCATGCA